>NC_045983.1:34754878-34807378 GCF_010909765.2 Amblyraja radiata | reverse complement strand
GCCACAGGGAAGAAGGATCTCCTGTGGCGTTCTGTGCTGCATCTTGGTGGAACCAGTCTGTTGCTGAAGGTGCTCCTCAGGTTGACCAGTGCGTCATGGAGGGGGTGAGCTGTATTGTCCAGGATGCTCCACAGTTTGAGATCAGGTACAGAGTGCTGGAGTAACTCAGTGGGTCGGGCAGTATCAATTGTGGGCCGAAGGGCCTGTCCTGTGCTGTACTTCTGTTGTATGTTCCTTAATGCAGAATCTTGCTGCACGATCTCTGTACGCAGTGGTTTGGCTTCTGAGGAGCGCGGGGAGCGGGTGGGAGTGCGGGCTGAGAAGTGCACATTAACATTCCCATGCTGAGAGATTGATTAGTTTCTACAAGGCAGCGAGATATCGCCAGTCCCAGCCAGCTTAGTGGCTCCAGAGGGAAGCTTACTGGAGATTGGTGCCATTAATTTAACCTAGATATTCAGTGGAGTAAGACTGGGTGTAGAAGTGAAACCGAAGCAGGAATGAGAAGCAGAATCCGTTTAGTTTATTGTCACGTGTACTGAGGTACAGTGAAAAGCTTTTGTTGCGCGCTATCCAGTCAGCGGAAAGACAACACATGATTATAATCGAGCTATTTACAGTGTGCAGATACATGATAAAAGGATAATGTTTAGTGCAAGGTAAAGCCAGTAAAGTCCGATCAAGGATAGTCTGAGGGTCACCAATAAGGTAGATAGTAGTTCAGGACTGCTCTCTGGTTGTGGTAGGATGGTTCAGTCCAGGGTAGGATCAGGATAGGACTTTATTCCTTTATGTGTGTACGGAACCAGCTGCCAGAGGAGGTAGCGTTTAAAAAACATTTGGACAGGTACATGGATAGGACAGGTTTAGAGGGATATGGGCCAAACGCAGGCAGGTGGGACTAGTGTAGATGGGGTATGTTGGGTGTTGTGGGCCGAAGGGCCTGTTTCCGTGCTGTGTGACTCTGTGACTCAAGGATTCTGGTGTTCAAAATCATGAGAGGAATAGGTCAGGTAGATGCACAGAGTCTCTTGCCCAGAGTTGGGGAATCGAGGACCAGAGGACATAGGATCAAGGTGAAGGGGAAAAGATTTAATTGGAATCTGAGGGGTAACTTTTTCACACAGAATGTGGTGGGTGTATGGAACAAGCTGCCTATCACATGAACTTATGAACTAGTACAGATGGGAAATGTTGGTCGGTGTGGGCAAGTTGGGCCGATTGGCCTGTTTCCACGCTGCATCCCAAAACTAACCAAACTAAACTAAAATAAACTAGACTAACCTAGACTAAACTAGACTAACCTAGACTAAACTAACCTAGACTAACGTAAACTAAACTACATTAGTGTAGATGGGCCACGTTGGTCGGTGTGGGCAAGTTGGGTGATGGACATGTCTCCACACTGCCACACTCTACGCCTCTATCTGGTGGTGTGCGTTTTCACAGTTTGAATGACGAAGATGGCTCCATCCACGCTCTGACCTTTCTGCTCTCTTTAGATAACTGCGCGGTGGTGATGGAGATCGACCACGACCGGCAGATGGTCTACTCGGAGACACTGTCGCTGGCCAACTTTGACCATGAGATGCTGCTGGGTGCCCTGCAGCCCTCCGAGGAGCAGGTGGCCAACCGTCTGACCATGCCCATCGTCACCACCCAGCTAGATACCAAGAACATCGCCTTCGAAAGGTAACGCTGCATTCACCAAGAGTAGTCATGTGATAGGATCAGAATTAGGCCATTCGGCCCATCAGGTCTACTCCGCTATTCTATCATGGCTGATCTATCTCTCCCTCCTAACCCCATTCTCCTGCCTTTTCCCCACAACCCCTGACACCCGCACTAATCAAGAATCTATCTATCTCTGCCTTAAAAATATCCACTGACTTGGCCTCCACAGCCGCCTGTGGCAAATAATTCCACAGATTCACCACCCTCTGACTAAAGAAACTTTTCCTCATCTACTTCCTAAAGAAACGTCCTTTAATTCTGAGGCTGTGACCTCTGGTCCTAGACTCTCCACATCCACTCTATCCAGGCCTGTTCCATCCACTGTAGCCGAGAGTGTATTATTGTCTTGTGTCCCAGATAGAACAGTGACATTCTTACTTGTAGCAACACAACACAATGATGGATACACAGGGCTCTGTAAATAATAAATATAGTGGAGGGAGCATGGTGTAGTACAGGAGCAGGCCCTTCGGCCCACAATGTCCGTGCCGAACATGATGCCAAGATGAACTAATCACCTCTTCTTCTGCTTTCGTGTCCATCTTCCATGTTGCAAATGTTGACCTCGCTGTCATCATTCGGTGACAATCGGTGGGAGCCGTCACTTGTCGCAGTAGATGATGGAGGCAGCAGAATTAGCCCAGCCCCGCGACGTGGACAATTCTGCAATGGGGCCACTAATCTCCTCTGTCCGCACGTGATCCGTATCCCTCCATTCCCTGCATATCCACCTGCCTGTCTAAAAGCCACTTAAACACCTGCGCCAGATACTGGCAGAACGACATCTGAGATTGCAACGGACTCGAAGAAGAAGAAGAAGACTTAAACACCACTATGGTATCTGCCTCCATCACCACCCCTGGCAGCGCGTTCCAGGCACCCACCACCCTCTGTGTAAAAAACACTTGCCCCGCACATCTCCGGTAAACTTTGCCCGTTTGCCTTCAAGCTCCGCCCTCTAGTATTTGGGAAAAAGGTTCTGCCTGTCTACCCAATCTACGCCCCTGATCATTCTATAAACTTCTATCGAGTCTCTCCCCCTCAGACTCTGACTTTCCAGAGAAAACAATCCAAGTCTGCCCGTCTTCTCCTGGTAGATACACCCTCTAATCCAAGTATCATTCCAGCATCTATGGAGCTAAGGAAATAGGCAACGTTTCGGGCCGAAACCCTTTCGGGTTTCGGCCCGAAACATTGCCTATTTCCAGAAGGGTTTCGGCCCGAAACGTTGCCTATTTCCTTAGCTCCATAGATGCTGCTGCACCATAACTCAATGGGTCAGGCAGCATATGTGGAGAACATGGATAGGTGACGTTTCACAAAATGCTGGAGTAACTCAGCGGGTCAGGCAGCATCTGTGGAGAACATGGATAGGTGACGTTTCACAGAGTGCTGGAGTAACTCAGCGGGTCAGGCAGCATCTGTGGAGAACATGGATAGGTGACGTTTCACAGAGTGCTGGAGTAACTCAGCGGGTCAGGCAGCATCTGTGGAGAACATGGATAGGTGACGTTTCGGGGCGGGGACTCTTGTCTGAAGGAGGGTCCCAACTAGAAATGTCACCTATCCATGTTCTCCACAGATGCTGCCTGACCTACGAAATCATGAGAGGAATAGTCGGGTAGATGCACAGAATCTCTTGCCTCGGAATCTCAGTAGGGGAATCGAGGACCAGAGGACATAGGTTCAAGGTGAAGGGGAAAAGATTTAATAGGAATCTGAGGGGTAACATTTTCATACAAAGGGTGGTGGGTGTATGGAACAAGCTGCCAGAGGAGGTAGTTGAGGCTGGGACTATCCCAACGTATAAGAAACAGTTAGACAGGTACATAAATAGGACAGGTTTGGAGGGAGATAGGCCAAACACAGGCAGGTGGGACTAGTGTAGCTGGGACATGTTGGCTGGTGTGGGCGAGTTGGGCTGAAGGGCCTGTTTCCACACTGTATCACTCTATGACTGTGATCGGCTGAGTTACTCCAGCACTCTGAGCCCCTTAGTTATAGTGAAGAAATTACTTGCATGTTTGTTGTACAGAGACGACATGAAAATAAATGTTAAATGTAAACCAACATCAAGAACTGGTTCAAGATTGTCCCTGGAACACTTGCCTGAGGAGGTTCCATTGCTTGTTGCTCCAGCATTAAGAGGATTATTACCTTCTCTCACCTCATTTGAGGCCATGTTCTGTCGCTCTGGATCATTGATCCGTTCTCTAAACGCCGGGTAATTGCATCGTGCCCATCACCATGCCAACGCTGCCTCCTTCTCTGCTGTTTCCTGCACAGAAATAAATCCGGAATCTTGGGATGGAGAAGTGAGAAAACTGAAGTCATAAACGGATACGAGTCCAAGGTGAAAGAACTCGCAGCGATGATGGTGATGATGATGATGATGGTGATGATGATGGTGATGGTGATGATGGTGATGGTGATAGTGGTGATGATGATGATGATGATGATGATGATGATGATGGTGATGATGATGGTGATGGTGATGGTGATGATGATGATGATGGTGATGATGATGATGATGATGATGATGATGATGATGATGATGATGATGATGATGGTGATGGTGATGATGATGATGATGATGATGATGATGGTGATGGTGATGGTGATGATGGTGATGATGGTGATGATGATGATGATGATGATGGTGATGGTGATGATGATGGTGATGATGGTGATGATGATGATGCAGTGGACCACGAGGGGCAGGAGGGTCTTATTGTCATGTGTCACCAAACACAGCAGTGACATTCTCACTTACAACTCTCTCTCTGTCTCCCTCTCTGTCTCTCTCTCGCTCGCTCTCTCCCTCTCTCTTTTATATGGAATATATACACACAACAAACTGAACTCCATCTGCAACTGGTTTCTAGACTGAACAACAGACCTCAGATACTTTGTTCAGACCAGTGCCTCCTCTCTGACCCTCAGCTGTGGGCACCCTCAGGGTTGAGTGCTCATGACCCCGCCTTCACCCATTGTTGGGTCTCGACCAACAAGAGAGAGAATCCCAACAAAGGCTGCGTGTGCCCCCCTGGTCACAGAGTCATAGAGAGATACAGTGTGGAAACAGGCCCTTCAACCCAACCTGCCCATACTAGCCAACATGCCCCAGCTACACTAGTACCACCTGCCTGCGCTTGGTCCATATCCCTCCAAGCCTGTCCTATCCATGTATCTGTCCAAATGTTTCTTAAATGTTGGGATAGTCCCTGCCACAGCAATCTCTCCGGCAGCTCGTTCCATACACCCACCACCCTCTGTGTGAAAAAGTTACCACTCAGATTCCTATTAAATTGTTTTGCATTCACCTTAAACCTCCAGTATGTCCTCTGGTCCTCGATTCCCCTCCTGTGGGCAAGAGTCTGTGTGGATCTATACAGCACGATGTCTGTCTGTGTCGCACGCACCCATGTTCTCTCCTGTACCTCACCCAGGTTTACGGAGCTTCCAACGTGGAACTGGTGAGCAGAACAAGGACAGAACACCTATCAGACCAGAACAAGGGCAAGAGCAAAGGTGAGAGGCCGACACGCTGAGTCCAGGGGCTGCAGGTGGAGCAGGGAGCGGGTGGTAGTGGCGTCACCACTGGGAGGGATAGCAGGGAAGTGGTGGACTGAGTGGACCCCAGTCAGCAGCAGAGCTACTCCCTGAACCTTGTCACAGACGGCGGTGGAGGCCAAGTCAATGAGTATTGATAAGGCAGACATAGATAGATTCTTGATTAGAACGGGTGTCAGAGGTTATGGGGAGAAGACAGGAGAATGGGGCTAAGAGGCAGAGATAGATCAGCCGTGATTGAATGGCGGAGTAGACTTGATGGGCCGAATGGCCTAATTCTGCTCCTATCACTTATGAACTAATTAAGTCAGTGATGGGAAGATAACTATTTATTTACAATTGGTTAAAGATGTTTAAGAAAGAACTGCAGATGCTGGAAAAATCAAAGGTAGACAAAAATGCTGGAGGAACTCAGCAGGTGAGGCAGCTTCTATGGAGAGATGGAATAGGTGACGTTTCGGGTCGAGACCCTTCTTCAGACAATTGGTTAATTCACCAACGTTTGTATTTGGGCACTGTTGATGCTGGGGGAGGGGTGGAGGGTGGTGGGGGATGGGGTGTGGGGGTAGGCGTAGGGGTGGTGGGGGGTGGAGGATGGTGGGGTGGGGGGTGGGGGGAGAGGGGAAGGGTTGGTGTGGGTGGGGTGTTGGGGAGTGGGGGGTGGGTGGGGTGGAGGATGGTGGGGTGGGGGTGGGGGTGGGTGGGGTGTTGGGGAGTGGGGGGTGGGTGGGTGTGGGGGGAGGGGTAGGGGGAGGGATAGGGGGGGGGGGTGAGCAAGGCTTTGCATGCTATAATACTGTTCCTTCAACTCCCATTCCAATGATACGGTAATCTGCATGATCTTATCCAGACCAAGCTGACCAATCCCGTTGCCCACAAACTTCACCGAGCATCGACTAAATAACATTCTCCACAGGTTACTTCAAATCCTACTTCAACATCAAGATCGTAAGACATCAAACTCACCATCCCAAACAAGCTTAGTTTAGTTTAGAGATCCAGCACGGAAACAGGCTCTTTGACCAACCGAGTCCGCACCGACCAGCGATCCCCCCACACTAACACTATCCTACACACACTAGGGACAATTTACATTTATTCTGAGCCACTTAACCTACAAACCTGCACGTCTTTGGAGTGTGGGAGGAAACCGAAGGTATTGGATGAAACCCACGTAGGTCACGGGGAGAACGTGCAAACTCCGTACAGACAGCACCCGTAGTCAGGATCGAACCCGGGTCTCTGGCGCTGTGAGGCAGCAGCTCTACCCGCTGCACCACCGTGCCGCATGTATGGGAGGAGGCTCAAGTAACAGCAGATACTGGAATCTGGAGCAAAGCACCAAGTGCTGGAGGAACTCAGCATGTCAGGCAGCATCTGTGGAGGGTAATGGGTAGAAAATGTTATGGGTCAGGACCCTTTGTTTCTCAGTCTGAAGAAGTCTCGAACCGAAACGTCACCTATCCATGTTCCCCACAGATGCTGCCTGACCCGCTGAGTTACTCCAGCACTCTGTGAAACATCACCTATCCATGTTCCCCACAGATGCTGCCTGACCCGCTGAGTTACTCCAGCACTCTGTGTTTGGTTCAGATATTGTAAATGACCACCCAGACAAAAAAATAAAATAAAATGTGTGGTCTTGAAAGTGATGAAGGGGTGGACAACTATTCCCTGTTAGTGGTTAGTTGGGAAAGATCTTGTGCAATCAATGATCAGTCAGAGTTAGAAGAACCGTATGTGGTATTATGAAGCAGGCCAGACTGAGGAAATCAATGAACCATGAAACACACAGAGTAACAGAGTCACAGAGTGATACAGTGTGGAAACAGGCCCTTCAGCCCAACGTGCCCACACTGCCCAACATGTCCCAGCTACACTAGTCCCACTGCCTGCGTTTGGTCCATATCCCTCTAAACCTGTCCTATCCATGTACCTGCCCAATTGTTTCCTAAACGTTGGGATAGTCCCAGCCTCAACTACCTCCTCCGGCAGCTTGTTCCATCACCCACCGCCCTTTGTGTGATAAAGTTACCCCTCAGATTCCTGTTAATCTTTTCCCCTTCACCTTGATCCCGTGTCCTCTGGTCCTTGATTCACCTGCACCTCTCATGCTTTTGTACACCTCTATAAGATCACCCCTCATCCTCCTGCGCTCCATGGAATAGAGACCCAGCCTACTCAACCTCTCCCTGTAGCTCACACCCTCGAGTCCTGGCAACATCCTCGTGAGTCATGGGGAGAAAGCAGAAAAAGTCATGGTTTGGGATCTCAACTTGTGGTACCACACGTGTAGGAAGGAACTGCAGACGCTGGTTTACACCGAATACAGACGCAAACTGTTGGAGTAACCCAGCGGGACAGGCAGCATCTCTGGAGAGAAGGAATGGGCGACGTTTCGGGTCGAGACCCTTCTTCAGACTGAGAGTCAGGGGGAAGGGACACTAGAGATATGGAAAGGTTCAGAACACATCAGAGCCGGCATTGATGACCAAGGCCAGGTGGAGTCCACAATGGTCCATTGTTGGCTGTGGATGAGATGATAACATTTTAATGAAGTCACAGATCTCTGACCCAGAAGCAGATATTTATTGAGGAAGATATCTTTGCCAGGATTGGGGCAGCATAAGGTCATAAGGGATAGGAGCAGAAATAGGCCATTCGGTCCATCAAGTCTACTCCGCCATTCAATCATGGCTGATCTATCTCTCCCACCTAACCCCATTCTCCTGCCTTCTCACCATAACCCCTGACACCAGTACTAATCAAGAATCTATCTTTCTGCCTTAAAAATACCCACTGCCCCAACATGCCCCATCTAAGTTCATCGCACCTGCCTGCGTTTGGCCCATATCCCTTGAAACCTGTCCTATCCACGTACCCATTCAAATGTCTTACACATGGTATTATAGTCCCAGCTTCAACTACCTCCTCTGGCAGCTCGCTCCATGCACCCACCACCCTCTGTGGGAAAAAGCTGCCCCTCTGGTTCCTATTAACTCTTTCCCCTCTCACCTTAAACCTGTGCCCTCTGCTTCCTGATTCCCGACCCTGGGTGCAGGAAGGAACTGCAGGCGTTGGAGTAGCTCAGGAGGACAGGCGTCAAGAAGGGTCTCGACCTGAAACGTCACCCATTCCTTCTCTCCAGAGATGCTGCCTGTCCCGCTGAGTTACTCCAGCTTTTTGTGTCTATCCCCTACCCTGAATAAACCTTGTTGGTCTTGATTCCTCTTTCCTAGGTTTACCCTCTAATTCCTGCATCCTCTACTCTAGCTAAACCCTCTAATTCCTGCATCCTCAACCCTGGCTGAACCCTCTAATTGCTGCATCACCTACCCTGGCTAAAACCACTAATCCATGCACCCCCCACCCTGCGTGCGTGCGTGCGTTTTGGGTTTGTTCTCTGGGTGGGGGGGGGGGGGGGTGGGCTGGTGACTCTCGGCTGCTTCATCCCTGTATCCTCTAAACCCTCTAACCTGCATCCTCTACCCTGGCTGAACCCTCTAATCCCTGGGTGAAGTCTGCGTGCGTGTGTTTGGGGTTTGTTCTCTGGGTGGGGGTGGGGTGGGTGGGGGCCGGTGGGCTGGTGACTCTCGGCCACTCGGTACATTGAAGCCCAGCGTGTGTTTGTCTCCGGTTATTCCCCAAGGTGTGAGTCTGCGATGCCACAACGCGGCTCCATCAGTGTCCAGCCTGTTGGCCCAACATCCAGCCATGCCTCCCGCCAGCCAGAAGACCCAAAGTAACGTGGTTTTATATTGACCTCCATTCTCACAGTGACCGCTGAACACGTTTATAACAGTGGAACCTCCATTGACGCCAAATCCCTTCAGGGGATAATAATAATATTGGAACAAATTTGCTACAAGTTTCCAAGATGAAAGCTTCATTTAAACCCCAGGCCCTCAATCATATCCCATCTTGTTTAGTTCCTACACTAGTCTATCCCAGATTATTGATCTGTGTGTAATGCGTGCTTGTGTTCCTATGCCCAGGGTACAAGCTGTGGGTCAGATCTAGAGTCTGTGTATTAGTTGCTGCTTGACCAGACTCTGTCCTTTTGGAGTTTCCACTGTAAAGTTTTGTAAAGGGCCTGTCCCACTTGCGCGAGTCGCGGGGTGATGCCTGTACGGTCGTGAGTAGTCGCTCAATGTAGTCCTGCCTTTTTCTGGATTTTCAACATGTTGAACATTTTCGGCCACCTGCTGCGACTATGACGGGTGTCGGCAATCGCCGAAAAAATCGCGTAAGTGGGACAGGCCCTTGTCTTTCTTTCAAGAGTGTTTTATTGCCATATGTCCCAGCTACGGTGGCGCAGCGGTAGAGTTGCTGCCTTACGGCGCTCACAGCGCCAGTGACCCAGGTTCGATCCTGACTACGGGTGCTGTCTGTATGGAGTTTGCACGTTCTCCCCGTGACCTGCGTGGGTTTTCTCCGGGTGCTCCGGTTTCCTCCCACATTCCAAAGACGTGCAGGTTTGTAGGTTAATTGGCTTGGTGTAAATGTAAATTGTCCCTGGTGTGTGTAGGATAGTGTTAGTGTGCGGGGATCGCTGGTCGGCACGGGCTCGCACGGTAGGGCTTGGTCCGCCCATGTAGACATGTCAAGGGTTGTGAGGAGAAGGCAGGAGAATGGGGTTGAGAGGGAAAGTATAGGTGACGTTTCAGCTCAGCACCCTATCTCCAAGTCTGAAGAAGGACCAAGACCTGAAACGTCACCTATCCATGTTCTCCACAGATGCTGCCTGGCCCGCTGAATTATGGTGCAGCAGCATCTATGGAGCGAAGGAAATAGGCAACGTTTCGGGCCGAAAACCCTTCTGGAAATAGGCAACGTTTCGGGCCGAAACCCGGAAGGGTTTCGACCCGAAACGTTGCCTATTTCCTTAGCTCCATAGATGCTGCTGCACCCACTGAGTACTCCAGCACTCTGTGAAACGTCACCTATCCATGTTCTCCACAGATGCTGCCTGACCCGCTGAGTTACTCCAGCACTTTAAGTCTATTATTTTCTATTTAATTCCAAAACATAATGCATGACATTGCTTGTTTAGTTTAGTTTAGTTTAGTTTAGTTTAGAGATACAGCGCAGGAAAAGACCCTTCGGCCCACCGAGTTCGTGCCGACCAGCGATCCCCGCACACTAACACTACCCTACACACACTAGGGACAATCTTCAATTATACCGAGCCAATTAACCTACACACCTGGACGTCTTTGGAGTGTGGGAGGAAACCGGAGCACCCGGAGAAAACCCACGCGGGTCACGGGGAGAACGTGCAAACTCCGTACAGACAGCACCCGTAGTCAGGATGGAACCCGGGTCTCTGGTGCTGTGAGGCAGCAGCTCTACCCGCTGTTGAGGAGTGAATTACGAACAAGTTCCCCAACACTCGGACTCTTTCCACTGCAGCTTCCTGCACATTGCCAGGACTGTATCTAGACACACAACACAACAGTTGGTACAATGATGTGGTTTCCTTTGCAGTTGGATCCAACCAGCTGAGATAGTTAGTTCGTTTATTGTCACAGTGTACAGATACATGATAAGGGAATAACGTTTAGTGCAAGGTAAAGCCAGCAAAGTCCGATCAAGGATAGTCCGAGGGTCACCAATGAGGTAGATAGTAGTTCAGGACTGCTCTCTGGTTGTGGTAGGATGATTCAGTTGCCTGATAACAGCTGGGAAGAAACTGTCCCTGAATCTGGAGGTGTGTGTTTTCACACTTCTGTACCTCTTGCCCGATGGGAGAGGGGAGAAGAGGGAGTGACCGGGGTGAGACTGGCATCTGGCAGGCGCTAACTTCTCCGTTAAACTCATTCAAGCTAAAACAAGCTGCCAACCATGAGCCGACAGCAAGGAGATGTTTAACAGGGGACGCAGTTTGTGAAAGATTAGCAACCATGCAGAAATGATGCAATGTTGACAGCTGATGGCTCCGTGGAGTAAACGACATTCACATTGAACAGTTGATTAATTACACACTGAGACATTACTTTAGACTTTAGTTTAGTTTAGTTTATTGTCACGTGTACCGAGGTACAGGGGAAAGGTTCTTGTTGCGTGAAACCCATTTTCATACTTTGTTTTTGTTAAGTAGAAAATATCATCAGAATTAGGTCTGAAAGGAGGCGCTAAGTACCAGCGATCCCACCTTAGCTCGATTCTGGTTTCTCTTTGAGGTGAGGTACATCTTATTGAAGAGGACAAGGAGGGAGAGAGAGAGAGAGGAGAGAGAGAGAAGACAGAGAGAGAGAGAGAGGGAGAGAGAGACAGAGGTGCACTTCCTCCTAAAATGCAAACATTTTGACAAAACAAGGAAAGCATACTTTGACAAACTCAGTCTGGCAACCCCTGATTTTAAAGAACTAGATGATACATCAAAACTAAAAATAATCCTTGGCGAAGGAAATACGGCCCATCTTGGTGCACAATACGTAACAGCATGCCATAACCTGAGACACGGTGAATGACCAATATGTACGCACACACACTAATTGACATTAACTAACACTAAGAAATTAATATTGAATTGCTAAACTTGCTAATGTGTTGTACTGCTTACAGCTGCAAGAACGTGTAGCATCAATAAAGGGCTATAGGCCTATTGTGAGTTTATGTACAGGGACATATCTATCCATGTACTGTAGACTTGTATTTATATTGATGCATTTTAAACATGTATGTCATGTTTTATACTTTGGCAATATAACAATGTTTTTTTATCATGCCAATAAAGTTTATAAATTGAAAATTGAATTGAATTGAGAAGAGAGAGGGAGGGAGAGAGACGGAGAGACAGGAAGAGGGAGGGAGACAGAGAGATACAGAGAGAGAGAGAGAGAGAGAGAGGGTTTAATTGTTGGATGTACCCATAACAGAACAGTGTCATTCTTCCTTGCAATAGATTAACAAGCCCATAAATGCAATAACACACAGATAAATATTATAATAAAAGCCCTCATTAGATTAATAACCATAGACCTCATGCCAGATCGAGCAGAGACCTCCGTACAAGGAGGCAGTCTGCTGCAGGTCACAGTTGTTGAGGTTTGTGTCGTGCAGTGTTCACAGGCCCTGCTGGACCACGAGGGGCACGGATAAAGTGAACGCTCACAGTTTTCCCCAAGGTAGAGGATTCTAAAACTAGAGGGCACAGGCTTAAGGTGAGAAGGTAGAGATTTTAGAGGGGCCTCAGGGGCAACTTTTTCACTCAGAGGGTAGTCCGTATCTGGAACGAGCTGCCAGAGGAAGCTTTAGAAGCAGATATAATGTTTAAGAAGGAACTGCAGATGCTGGAAAATCGAAGGTACACAAAAATGCTGGAGAAACTCAGCGGGTGCAGCAGCATCTATGGAGCGAAGGAAATAGGCAACGTTTCGGGCCGAAACCCCTTGGGTTTCGGCCCGAAACGTTGCCTATTTCCTTCACTAGGTTGCCTATTTCCTTCGCTCCATAGATGCTGCTGCACCCGCTGAGTTTCTCCAGCACTTTTGTCTACATTATAAGACAATTGGAAAGATGTATGGGTAGGAAGGGTTTATGGGCCAAATGCAGGCAAATGGGACTAGCCCAGTATGCTAACTTGGTCGGCATGGACAAGCTGGGCCGAAGGGCCTGTTTCCATGCTGCCGAGCTCTATGTTTCATTGGTATGGGTGTCAGGGGTTATGGGGAGAAGGCAGGAGAATGGGGTTAGGAGGGGGAGACAGATTGAATGGCGGAGAAGGCTTGATGGGCTAAATGGCCTCATTCTGTTCCTGGAGCTTGTGGATGCAGACTCGAGCGGTGTAATCAGTGATGGATCTCACAGTGAGACTGAAGGAAACTCTTTGTATTTTGCAGGAAGCAAGACTCCACTGCAGTCGTTCCTGGGCATTGCGGAGCAGCACGTGGGGACACACAACGGGGTGGGTATCAATGGCCATCACCTCGGCTCCAGTCAGCGTTGTACTCGATACACCAGGCAGGGCCATTCCCCCCCGTAAAATTCATCCACACTGCCCCTTGAAACTGGCGCTTCAGCCCATCATGTATGGATCAGGCGATAGGAGCAGAATTTGGCCATTCGGCCCATCATGGCTGATCTATCTCTCAAACCCCATTCTCCCCACAACCCCCGAAGCCCGAACTAATCAACTGTAAACAAAAGAAAACGGTTTTAAGATTTACACGAACATTTTAATCAAATCATTACATTGAAACATAGAAACATAGACAATAGGTGCAGGAGTAGGCCATTCGGCCCTTCAAGCCTGCACCGCCATTCAATATGATCGTGGCTGATCATCCAACTCAGTATCCTGTACCTGCCTTCTCTCCAAACCCCCTGATCCCTTTAGCCACAAGGGCCACATCTAACTCCCTCTTAAATATAGCCAATGAACTGGCCTCAACTACCTTCTGTGGCAGAGAATTCCAGAGATTCACCACTCTCTGTGTGAAAAATGTTTTCCTCATCTCGGTCGTAAAAGATTTCCCTCTTATCCTTAAACTGTGACCCCTTGTTCTGGACTTCCCCAACATCGGGAACAATCTTCCTGCATCTAGCCTGTCCAACCCCTTTCTATAAGTTTCTATGAGTTTCTATATTACAATTCTATTTATCCACACAAACTTTCAATTTACACGTGAGCCTGATAATACTTTAGAATTACACAGAGTCACAGAGTGATACAGTGTGGAAACAGGCCCTTCGGCCCAACTTACCCACACCGACCAACATGCCCCATCTACACTAGTCCCACGTGCCTGCGTTTGGTCCATATCCCTCTAAACCTGTCCTATCCATGTACCCATCTAAATATTTCTTAAACTTTGGGGTAGTCCCAGCCTCAACAACCTCGTCTGGCAGCTTGTTCCATACACCCACCACCCTTTGTGTGAAAAAGTTACCCCTCAGATTCCTATAAAATCTTACCCCACCTTAAACCTGTGTCCTCTGGTCCTAGATTCCCCTACTCTGGGCAAGAGACTCTGTACATCTACCCGATCTATTCCTCTCATGATTTTGTACACCTCTATAAGATCACCCCTCATCCTCCTGCGCTCCATGGAATAGAGACCCAGCCTACTCATCCTCTCCCTATAGCTCACACCCTCTAGTCCTGGCAACATCCTCGTAAATGTTATGATGTTGCGTGATATTGTTCCATCACTGTTCAGTCCATCAGAAAACTCTCCTGGATCGGACTTTACTGGCTTTACCTTGCACTAAATGTTATTCCCTTATCATGTATCTGTACACTGTGAATGGCTCGATTGTAATCATGTGTTGTCTTTCCGCTGACTGGATAGCGCGCAACAAAAGCTTGCACTGTACCTCGTACACGTGAGTTAGTCTAGTTGTGTTTGTTGTTGTGTGATGCAGGCCTACATCACCCAGACATTCAGTAACACCAACCCCACATCCATCACACCGGAGGAGTACTTCAACCCCAACTTTGACCTGGGAAGCCGTGACATTGGGCGGCCCATGGAGCTCACCACCAAAACGCAGAAGTGAGTCAAGAGTCGCGGCCATGTATGTTCAGAGATACAGCGCGGAAACAGGTCCTTTGGCCCACCGGGTCCGTGCCGACCAGCGATCCCCGCACACTAACACTATCCTACACACACTAGGGACAATTTATAATTTACACCAAGCCAATTAACCTACAAACCTGCACGTCTTTGGAGTGTGGGAGGAAACCGGAGCACCCGGAGAAAACCCACGCAGGTCACGGGGAGAACGTACAAACTCCGTACAGACAGCACTCGTAGTCAGGATGGAACCCGGGTCTCCGGCGCTGTGAGGCAGCAGCTCTACCCGCTGCACCACCGTGAGTCTTGAGTCTCTGACATTGACATTTCTCCGTCTGGTTGGGAATTTCCTTCGGACTGTTTAAAGTTTACACACCTCGCGGACAGATGTTTACACACTGCGCGGACAGATGTTTACACACCGCGTGGACAGATGTTTACACACCTCGCGGACAGATGTTTACACACCTCGCGGACAGATGTTTACACACCGCGCGGACAGATGTTTACACACCGCGCGCACAGATGTTTACACACCGCGTGGACAGATGTTTACACACCGCTGGGGACAGATGTTTACACACCGCTGGGGACAGATGTTTACACACCGCGTGGACAGATGTGCGTGGACATGTGAAAAACAAAGCTGATATTTTAGATGATGCAGCAACATCTGGAGTTTGGTTCCACGCTAGTGAACTTGATCCAATTAAATATTTATCCCAGCAAGTTGATGTTCGTCCTGATATCGCCACAGAATAGGCTTTCCCACTGATAAGAAAATACATCTCATTAATCGCAATGAATGTTGTTAATTAGTTTAGTTTAGTTTAGTTTAGAGATACAGTGTGGAAACAGGCCCTTCGCATGGGCTGCAGAACCGGGGGGGGGGGGGCTGGGGGGGCCGGGGGGGGGGGGGAGGCTGGGGGGGGGGGGGGGGGGGGGGGGCTGCAGCCCCTCCACTTTTTTGGCGAGACATGCTTCATAACCCAACATTATCCGGCCCGCAGGCGTATTTTTCTCTTCTTCTGAGGACCAGCTCCATCCAGAATCTCAGAACGAGCGCACAGTGAGCGCGGATAAACCACGACCTGCCGCGGTGGAAACCGCCTGCCCCCCCCCAAACCCTCCCCCCCCCCCCCCCCGCTCAACGGCACGAGATGTGGGGCAGTGATTGGCTGCCGAGCGGAAGGGAGGAAGGGTGGGCCCCAACAGAGAGAGAGAGAGAGTGGGCCCCAAGAGGGAGGGAGAGAGAGAGGGGGGGGGGGGGGATTTGGGGGATATGTACCCCCACTATTTGAGTTGGGGATGGCCTGTATTATCCCCCAGTTTTTGGAGGTCAAGCAACACCAACAAATAATAACTGTGTCCCCCTCCCCCTGCCCAGTCGCTCTGCTCCCTCACCGGGACCCATCCCCGAGGCCGGTGATCGGTGATCGCTCAGCCCCCCCACTTTCAAAAACGTTCCGCGGCCCCTGTTTAGGCCCATCGAGCCCGCGCCGACCAGCGATCCCCGCACACTAACACTATCCTACACACACACTAGGGACAACTTTCAATGACACCAAACCATTTAACCTACAAACCTGCACGTCTTTGGAGTGTGGGAGGAAACCGGAGCGCCCGGAGAAAACCCACGCAGGTCACGGGGAGAACGTGCAAACTCCGTACAGACAGCACCCGTGGTCAGGATTGAACCCGGGTCTCTGGCGCTGTGAGGCAGCAGCTCTACCCGCTGCACCACCGTTCCGACTACCCTGCGGAGGACAATGACCTTGTAACCTTATCTCCGTCTTTCTGTGTTTGTTCAAGGTTCAAGGCCAAGCTGTGGCTGTGTGAGGATCACCCCCTATCGCTGGCAGACCAGGTCGCTCCCATCATCGACCTCATGGCCATAAGCAACGCTCTCTTCGCTAAACTTCGAGACTTCATCACCCTGCGCCTACCGCCAGGGTTCCCAGTCAAAATAGGTAAGGTGAATATTGGCACCACTGTACAGGTAGTGGTGTAGCACGGAAACAGGCCCTTCGGCCCGCCACGTCCATGCTGGCCCAACAACTGGCATATTGGGCTAGTTCTCCTTTACACCTCCACTCCCACAATACTCCACTGGACTGGCTGCAAGAAAATAATTTCACTGTGTGTTTCCACGTTGCCCAGGTGACAATGAAAGCACCATCGACCCTTTGAACCAAGCGTCACCTGATCATAAGGTCATTACGCCCAGGAGCGGAATTCGACCCATCAAGTCTACTCCGCCATTCAATCATGGCTGATCTATCTTTCCCTCCCAGTCCCATTCTCCTGCCCTCTCCCCATAACCCCTGACACCCGTACTAATCAAGAATCTGTCTATCTCCCTGCCTTAAAAATATCCACAGGCTTGGCCTCCACAGCCGTCTGTGGCAATGAATTCCACAGATTCACTATTCTCTGACTAAAGATATTCCTCCTCATCTCCTTCCTAAAGGAACGTCGTTCTATCCTGGACTCCCCACTATTGGAGACATGCAAGAATTCCTCTTCTTAAATCTAAACATTTTAACAGTTTTGGGAATGCAATCCCAGGGGGATAAACTGTCTTTTTCCCAGTGGAAGTTCTGCAGCTTTTTACCGCTCTACGTATGGGCATGAACAATATTTACATCTACAATAGACACAAAATGCTGGAGTAACTCAGTGGGACAGGCAGCATCTCTATCTCTGAGAGCCTATCTATCTCTGCCTTAAATATATTTATTGACTTGGTCTCCACAGCCGTCTGTGGCAAAGGATTCCACAGACTCACCGCCCTCTGGCTAAAGAAAATCCCTCCTCATCTCATTCCTGAAGGAACGTCCTTTAATTCTGAGGCTGTGACCTCTAGTCCTAGTGAAATCATCCTCTCCACATCCACTCTATCCAGGCCTTTCACTATTCTGTACGTTTCAATGAGGTGTCCTCTCATCCTTCTAAACTCCAGTGAGTACAGGCCCAGTGCTGACAAACGCTCATCATATGTTAACCCACTCATTCCTGGGATAGTTTTTTGAAGAAAGACACAAAATGCTGGAGTAACTCAGCGGGTCAGGCAGCATCTCTGGATAGATGTCCTGCTGAGTTACTGCAACATTTTGTGTTTATCTTCGGTGTAAACCAGCAGGAATGCAAGGCGGCATGATTCCGCAGCGGGTAGAGCTGCTGCCTCACAGCGCCAGAGACCCGGGTTCAATCCTGACTACGGGTGCTGTCTGTACGGAGTTTGTACGTTCTCCCCGTGACCTGCGTGGGTTTTCTCCAAGACCTTCGTCTTCCTCCCACACTCCAAAGACGTGCAGGTTTGTAGGTTAATTGGCTTGGTGTATGTGTGTAAATTATCCCTGGTGTGTGTAGGATAGTGTTAGTGTGCGGGGATCGCTGGTCGGCACGGGCTCGGTGGGCCGAAGGGCCTGTTTCTGCCCTGTTTCTGTAAAACTAAAAAATGAAAACTAAAATCTGCATTTCATTCCCACATATCCTAAATATTTTCATCTTTTCCACAGAGATCCCGATCTTCCACATCCTGAATGCTCGCATCACCTTTGGGAACTTGAACGGCAGTGACGAGCGGGTGACGTCGCTGAGGACTAGCCCCACTAGCGAGGCCCCCTCTCCCAGCAGTGACACCTCCAGCATCTCCAGCACCAGCTCCATGAGTACGGGTTCAACCACGGGGACGCGGGGGGGGGGGGGGGGGGGGGGGGGGGGGGGGGGGGGGGTAAGGGGGCACGGGGACACAGGGTCACAGTGTCACAGGGTCACAGGGTCACAGGGTCACAGAGACACGGAGACACAGAGACATAGGGTCACAGGGTCACAGAGACACAGAGACACGGAGACACAGAGACATAGGGTCACAGGGTCACAGAGACACAGGGTCACAGGGTCACAGGGTCACAGAGACACGGAGACACAGAGACATAGGGTCACAGGGTCACGGAGACACGGAGACACAGAGACACAGAGACACAGGGTCACAGGGTCACAGAGACACAGACACACAGGGTCACAGAGACACAGGGTCACAGGGTCACAGAGACACAGACACACAGGGTCACAGAGACACAGGGTCACAGGGTCACAGAGACACAGACACACAGGGTCACAGAGACACAGACACACAGGGTCACAGAGACACAGGGTCACAGGGTCACAGAGTCACAGAGTCACAGGGTCACAGAGACACAGAGACACAGAGACATAGGGTCACAGGGTCACAGAGACACAGGGTCACAGAGACACGGAGACACAGAGACATAGGGTCACAGGGTCACAGAGACACAGGGTCACAGGGTCATAGTGTCACAGGATCACAGAGACACAGGGTCACGGGGTCACAGGGTCACAGAGACACTAGTTCACACAAGTTTGATGTTATCCCTCTGGGTGCCTTCACTCTGAGCCCCCCCCCTTGTGACTTTCTACACCAATGATGTTGATGTGATCAGTGTAGTATTGCGTGTTTAACGGCAGTGTAAGAATAAGGGGTCGGCCATTTAGGACTTAGATGAGGAAAAACTTTTTTCACACAGAGAGTTGTGAATCTGTGGAATTCTCTGCCACAGAAGGTAGTGGAGGCCAATACACTGGATGTTTACAAGAGAGAGGGCTAACGGAATCAAGGGATATGGGGAAAAAGCAGGAACGGGATACTGATTGTGGATGATCAGCCATGATCACATTGAATGGCGGTGCTGGCTTGAACGGCCGAATGGCCTACTCCTGTACTTATTGTCTATGTTTGTATGTTTCTATGTGTTGTTTAAAGTCATGGAGTCATAGAGTCACGTACACATATGTCATATCTGTATGTGTGTGTGTGTGTTTACATACATATATTGTACACTATATATATGCGCATCTGTGTATATATGTGTGTGTGTATATTATATACATATGTGTGCGTATATGTGTGTATATCTATGTGTGTGTGTATATGTGTGTATATCTATGTATGTGTGTGTATATCTATGTATGTGTGTGTATATGTGTATATCTCTGTGTATGTGTGTATGTGTGTATATCTATGTATGTGTGTGTATATGTGTGTATATCTATGTATGTGTGTATATATGTGTGTATATCTATGTATGTGTATATATATGTGTGCATATCTGTGTGTGTGTATATGTGTGTATATCTATGTATATGTGTGTATATCTATGTATGTGTGTGTATATGTGTATATCTCTGTGTATGTGTGTATGTGTGTATATCTATGTATGTGTGTGTATATGTGTGTATATCTATGTATGTGTGTATATATGTGTGTATATCTATGTATGTGTATATATATGTGTGCATATCTGTGTGTGTGTATATGTGTGTATATCTGTGTGTGTGTGTATATATCTGTGTGTGTGTGTATATGTGTGTATATCTGTGTGTGTGTGTGTATATCTGTGTGTGTGTGTGTATATGTGTGCATATCTATGTATATGTGTGTATATCTATGTATATGTGTGTATATCTATGTATATGTGTGTATATCTATGTATATACACAATGAGTGTAATACTGTATGTGATGCTACTATATGGTAGCCCTACCTGAGTGGAGGCTGTTGTTTTGCCGCCAGCATCGTGTCGGGGTTGTGACATGGACCCGGCTCTGTTCGAGGTGCCCAGGAGCTACACGGTGGTGGGGACCAACCGCGACTCGCTGCGTGAGGAGGACGATGATCTCCTGCAGTTTGCCATCCAGCAGAGCCTGCTAGAAGCGGGCACAGAGTACGACCAGGTAGAGATCGTCTCACGGGGACCACCGCTCCCACCGCTCCCACCGCTCCCACCGCTCCCACCGCCCCCACCGCCCCCACCGCTCCCACCGCCCCCACCGCTCCCACCGCCCCCACCGCCCCCACCGCCCCCACCGCCCCCACCGCTCCCACCGCTCCCACCGTCCCCACCGCCCCCACCTCTCCTATCCCACCCGCCCCCGCCCGCCCCCCCCTCCCCCCACCCGTCCCCACCGCTCCCGCCTGCCCCCACCTCTGTGTCCCCCCTCACCCACACTCTCGCCCCGGTCGCCCCACCATCCCCCACCTCGTCCCCCAACCCCCTCCCCCCCTTCCCCACATAATACCCCCACTTCCCCACCAGCCCCACCCATCCCGCCCGACCCGTCTCCCACCATCTCCCCAACCGCTCCATCACTTCACTACATAAGGTCATAAATGATGGGAGTTGATTTAGGCCATTCGACCAATCAAGTCTATAGCAGGCAAATCCTTGCCCCCCCCCCCCCCCCCCCCCCACACACACAGCATCAACAGTGCCAAAATGCAAACGTTAGTGAATTAACCAATTGTAAAAAACAGTAATCTTCCCATCACTGACTTCATTAGTTCATAAGTGATAGGAGCAGAATTCGGCCATTCGGCCCATCAAGTCTACTCCGCCATTCAATCATGGCGGATCTATCTCTCCCTTCTAACCCCATTCTCCTGCCTTCTTCCCGTAACCCCTGACACCCGCACTAATCAGTTCAGTTCAGTTTAGTTTATTGTCACGTGTACCGAGGTACAGTGAAAAGCTTTTGTTGCGTGCTAACCAGTCAGTGGACAGACAATACATGATTACAATCGAGCCGTCCACAGTGTACAGATACAGGATAAAGGGAATAACGTTCAGTGCAAGGTAAAGCCAGTAAAGTCCGATCAAGGATAGTCCGAGGGTCACCAATGAGGTAGATAGTAGTTCAGGACTGCTCTCTGGTTGTGGTTGGATGGTTCAGTTGCCTGATAACAGCCGGGAAGAAACTGTCCCTGAATCTGGAGTTGTTTAAGATAGAACTGCAGATGCTGGAAAAATCTAAGGTAGACATAAATGCTGGAGAAACTCAGTGGGTGAGGCAGCATCTATGGAGCAAAGGAATAGGCAACATCACCTACTCCTTCGCTCCATAGATGCTGCCTCACCCGCTGAGTTTCTCCAGCATTTTTGTCTACCTTCTGAATCTGGAGGTGTGTGTTTTCACACCTCTGTACCTCTTGCCCGATGGGAGAGGGGGGAAGAGTGGGGGTGGAACTACATGTGAGAACACATGGATGAGGGGGGCCTCATTGAAACTTACCGAATAGTGAAAGGCCTGCATAGAGTGGATGTGGAGAGGATGTTTCCACTAGTGGGAGAGTCTAGGACCAGAGGGCACAGCCTCAGAATTAAAGGGCGGTTGCTTTAAAAAGGAGATGAGGAGGAATTTCTTTAGTCAGACGGTGGTGAATCTGTGGAATTCATCGCCACAGAAGATTTAGTTACAGAACCTTCATTGATGGGAAGTAATAATGACAGCTCTTTGTTTCTCAAGACCAGTTCAGCTCGGAAGATTGGGCCGGGGATGGGCTATTTATGATGCATGTGATGAGTGTTTGTCGGCACTGGGCCTGTACTCGCTGGAGTTTAGAAGGTTGAGGGGGGACCTCATTGAAACTTACAGAATAATGAAAGGCATAGATAGAGTGGATGTGGAGAGGATGTTTCCACTGGTGAGAGAGTCTAGGACCAGAGGGCACAGCCTCAGAATTAAAGGGCTCTCTTTTAGAAAGGAGGTGAGGAGGAACTTCTTTAGTCAGAGGGTGGTGAATCTGTGGAACTCATTGCCACAGAGAGCTGTGGAGGCCAAGTCAGTGGATATTTTTAAGGCAGAGATAGACAAATTCTTGATTAGTACCGGTGTCAAGGGTTATGGGGAGAAGGCAGGAAAATGGGATTAGGAGGCAGAGATCAGCCATGATTGAATGGCGGAGTGGACTCGATGGGCCGAATGGCCTACTCCTATAATGGTGGCAATAAACTAAACTGAAACTGAATTTAAGTTTGGAGATGCTGGAAGTTTGATTTGACTGTTGATTGATTAGATGTTGATTGGTTTTAATAAGTTTCTGATTTCATCTCTTCCCCTCCAGGTGACCATCTGGGAAGCGCTGACCAACAGCAAACCAGGAACTCGGCCCGCGAGCGTTGAGGAGAGCAATGGAGAAAGGTACACCAGCTTCAGACACATCCATTGGTTGGGATGTGGCACATCAAGGCCCAAGGCAGGAAGGTGACGAGGTTGTTGCCAGGACTAGAGGGCCTGAGTTACAGGGAGAGGTTGGGGCAGTCTGGGACTCTATTCCTTGGAGGGCAGGAGGGTGAAGGGCGATCTTACAGAGGAGTAGTTACGAAGGCTTTTGGTATTTCGGCTTTCAAAATGCACCACCTCATACTTACCACCAAGTACTAAAGGGCGGCACGGTGGTGCAGCGGGTAGAGCTGCTGCCTCACAGCGCCAGAGACCCGGGTTCCATCCTGACTACGGGCGCTGTCTGTACAGTTTGAATGTTCTCCCCGTGACCTGCGTGGGTTTTCTCCGGGTGCTCTGGTTTCCTCCCACAATCCAACGACGTGCAGGTTTGTAGGTTATAGTGTGTGTAGGATGATGTTATTGTGCGGGCATCGCTGGTCGGTGCAGACTCAGTGGGCCGAAGGGCCTGTTTCCGTGCTGTATCTCTAAACAAATCTAAACTAAACTTATCTGCATTTAACACCATGAACCATTGATAGACACAAACATCTGGAGTAACTCAGTGGGACAGGCAGCATCTCCAGAGAAGAGGAATGGATGATGTTTCGGGTCGAGACCCTTCTTAAGGGTCTATATGTTATAAATACACATATATATATATATCGATATGTTTCCTTAGTTAATTCTAGTTTAGTGATACAGCGCGGAAACAGGCCCTTCGGCCCACCGGATCCGTGCCGACAAGCGACCCCTGCACACTAATAGCCCTGTCCCACTGTACGAGTTCATTCCAAGAGTTCTCCCGAGTTTGCCCTGATTCAAACTCGGAGATTTACTGTAATGGCCGCTCGTGGGTACTCGGGGCTCTCGTGGACATTTTTCAACATGTTGAAAAATCTTCACCTGTCTTCCCGTGCTTACCTGCCGTTAGCGAGTCTTCCCGAGTACATGCCGTTAGCGTTACGAGCCGCTAAGAGACGTCCCCGAGCTCCGACGTACCCGCTACGTTCATTCTCCGTGCTTACCACGAGTTAGATTTTTTTAAAACACGGGACAGCTCTTGGAATGAACTCGTACCGTGGGACAGGGCTTTAACACTATCCCACACACACTAGGGACAATTTACATTTACACCAAGCCAATTAACCTACAAACCTGCACGTCTTTGGAGTGTGGGAGGAAACCGGAGCACCCGGAGAAAACCCACGCAGGTCACGGGGAGAACGTACAAACTCCGTACAGACAGCGCCCGTGGTCAGGATCGAACCCGGGCCTCTGGCGCTGTGAGGCAGCAGCTCTACCTGCTGCGCAGTCGTGCACGATGCATTATATTTCTTTATTGTGGAAATATCACTCTGGTCACATCTCCCGTGGGGAACATCAGCCTACACGACGGTAAAAATGTTTGTTTTTCAGAAGATTAAATAAAAGTCCTTCAGTGGCCAGAGGGTTGAAGGTAAGGCTGGAGACGATTTAGATTAGTTTGTGTTTAGTTTATTGTCACGTGTACCGAGGTACAGTGAAAAGCTTTTGTTGCGTGCTAACCAGTCAGCGGAAAGACAACGCATGATTACAATCGAGCCATTTACAGTGTTCAGGTCATTAGTGGATTAGTGATGGTAGAAAAAATGCTGGGGAAACTCAGCGGGTGAGGCAGCATCTATGGAGCGAAGGAATAGGTGACGTTTCGGGTCGAGACCCTTCTGGAAACTCAGTGGGTGAGGCAGCATCTATGGAGCGAAGGAATAGGTGACGTTTCGGGTCGAGTTTCTCCAGCATGTTTGTCCACCTTCGATTTTTCCAGCATCTTTCTTAAACAATAGTTCAAATAATAAATGTTGCAGTCGGAGTGGAGATGTCAGAGTGTGGAACGATTGTAATGTGTGATTGTAGATCTGCTTCTGTGGTTAGCACGCTGGTAGTCGCCTGGGCTGGTGTCCGCTGGGCTACCTCTGAAGCCACTCCTATGATCCTATCGCGTGGCTGATACAGCAGCAAGATTTTCCCTGGCAATATGGTCTTTACAGGTAACTCGGTGAAAGTGAAAGATGCTGTACCTGTAATAAACCGTGATGCCAGGACAAAATGACCATATCAGCATCATTTGCAATTTGGACATTGTCGTTCCAATTCCCCACGCTGTACCGTTCTTCCTCGTGTCGGGCTGAGGTGGCTTCAAACTTTATTCTGACTCTGTGTCTTTTTAAGCCTTCCATGTCTTCTTGCTGAAGTTAGTCTAAAAGAACCTTGTTTCTACATGTGCTTCAGCTTTAAGGGCCTGTCCCACTTTCAGGACCTAATTCTCGACCTCTGCCGAGTTTGCCCTCGACTCGTTCTCGCAGCATGGTCGTCACGAGGTCGTAGGTAGGTCGTGATGCTAGTCGTAGGTACTCGTGGCATCGTAGGTCGAGGCGTTTTTCTAGCCTGATGAAAAATGTCCACGAGTAAAAAAGGTGGTGAATTAGGTCGTGAAGGTGGGACAGGCCCTTTAGTGATTGACTAATAGCGTACAGAAGCTCCGCCATTTACCCTCCCCTCCGGCCCCTACACCCCCTCTCCCCGCTCACAGACTTACGACAATTTACCATGTTTAGACTTACGATATTTCGACTTTACTTCGATGGCTTAATCGGAACGTAACCCCATCTTAGGTCGAGGAGCAGCTGTATAGGAGTTGGGAGGTCATGTTGCAGTTGTATAAGATGTTGGTGAGACCGCATTTAGAATATTGTGTTCAGTTCTGGGCACCATGTTACAGGAAAGATGTCGTCAAGCTGGAAAGGGTTCAGAGAAGATTCACGAGGATGTTGCCAGGACTAGAGGGTGTGAGCTACAGGGAGAGGTTGAGTAGGCTGGGTCTCTATTCCTTGGAGCGCTGGAGGATGAGGGGTGATCTTATAGAGGTGTACAAAATCATGAGGGGAATAGATTGGGGATTTTGTGCATCTACCCGATCTATTCCCCTTATGATTTTATACACCTCTATAAGGTCACCAGAGCCTTTTGCCCAGAGCAGGGGAATCGAGGACCAGAGGACATAGGTTTAAGGTGAAGGGGAAAAGATTTAATAGGAATCTGAGGAGTAACTTTTTCACACAGAGGGTGGTGGGTGAATGGAACAAGCTGCCAGAGGAAGTAGTTGAGGCTACGTTTAAAAAACAGTTAGACAAGTTTAGAGGAATATGGGCCAAGCGCGGGCATGTGAGACTGGTGTAGATGGAGCATGTTGCCCAGTGTGGGCAAGTTGGGCCGAAGGGCCTGTTTCCACACTGTGTCACTCTATGACTCCAAATGGTCATGAAGGCAAATAGTATTCTTGGCCAGGATCTTGAATATAGGGGTAGACGGGATATTTGGGTCCCTGCAAGTGGCAACACAGATAGAGAGCGAGCGTGGTGAAGAGTGTGTATGGTGCGATGCTTTCACAGGGCGGGCCATTGAATATAAGAGTCGGTAAGTTACGATGCAGCTTTATAGGACTCGGGTCAGGTCGCATGTGGAGTATTGCGTGTAGTTCTGGTCACCTCATTACAGGTAGGATGTGGAGGCTTTGGAGAGGGTGTAGAGGATGTTCACCAGAACGATGCCGGGATTAGTGGGCAGCAGCTACAGGGAGAGGTCGGGCAGACTTGGATTGTTTTCTCTGGAACACAAGAAATTGAGGGGAGACCTGATAGAAATATCTTAAATTCTGACGGGCGTAGATAGGGTAGACAGTCAGAACCTTTTTCCCCCGGGTGGAAATATCAAAGACTAGTGGGCATATCTTTAAGGTGAGAGGGGCAAGGTTTAAAGGAGATGTGCGGGGCAGGTTGTTTTACACAGAGGGTGGTGGGTGTCTGGAACGGGCTGCCAGGGGTGGTGGTGGAGGCAGATACGATGGTGGTGTTTAAGAGGCTTTTAGATAAGCGCGTGTCTATGCAGGGAATGGAGGGAAACGGATCACGTGCAGGCAGATAAGAGTTGGCATCAGGGTCAGCACAGACATTGTGGGCCGAATGGCCTGTTCTGTTCTGTTCTATGTTCAATATACCTTGAACCAGTGGTGCATGAAATGACTCTGCCATTGAACGAGCAGAGCTGGTGACTGGGTCGGTACCAAGCTATAACCTGGCTGAACACAAAGTGCTGGAGGAACTCAGCTGGTCAGGCAGCGTCTGTGGAGGGAATGGACAGGCAACGTTTTGGGGCGGGACCCTTCTTCAGAATAATGGAGTAGGGGGGAGAAAGCTGGAAAAGAGAGGTGGGAATGGGACAAAGCTACAATGTGATATAGATTAGATACTTGTGGATCCTCAACTTAATAACGATTAGATTTGATAACTAACAGTCATTTCAACCCAAGTTCTGCTAATTAATTTTGATAGGACAGCACCATGTGGCGCTTGTTGGAGTTGCTGCCTCACAGCGCCAGAGACCCGGGTTTGATCTTGACTACGGGTGCTGTCTGTACAGAGTTTGTATGTTTTCCCTATGGCCCGCGTGGGTTTTCTCCGGGTGCTCCGGTTTCCTCCCACACTCCAAAGACGGGCAGGTTTGTAGGTTAATTGGCTTCGGTAAATTGTAAATTGTCGTAAGTGTGTAGGATAGTGCTAGTGTGCGGGGATTGCTGGTCGGCACGGACTCGATGGGCCGAAGGGCCTGTTTCCGTGCTGTATTTCTAAAGTCTAAAGTCTAACGTACATGATAAGCCGAACAGATTAAATACACCATAATCAGAATCTTTCTTTTCAATAGCTGGTTAAATATTTTATTCCTGGTGACACAAGTAACTGCAGATGCTGGAACCTTGAGTAACACAAAGTGCTGGAGTAACTCAGCGGGTCAGGCAGTGTCTATAGAGTAAATAGACAGGTGACGTTTTGGGTCGGGACTCTTCTTCTGACTTCTTGTTTTGAAGAAGGATTCCGTCCCGAAATGTCACCTGTCCATCACACAAACCAACCTCCCTTCCATCGACCCCATCTACACCTCACACTGCCTCGGCAAGGCCAGCAGCATCATCAAGGACCAGTCTCACCCCGGTCACTCCCTCTTCTCCCCTCTCCCATCGGGCAAGATGTACAGAAGTGTGAAAACGCACACCTCCAGATTCAGGGACAGTTTCTTCCCGGCTGTTATCAGGCAACTGAACCACCTTACCACAACCAGAGAGCGGTCCTGAACTACTATCTACCTCATTGGTGACCCTTGGACTATCCTTGATCGGACTTTACCTTGCACTAAACATTATTCCCTTTACCCTGTATCTGTACACTGTGGACGGCTCGATTGTAATCATGTACAGCCTTTTCCGCTGACTGGTTAGCACGCAACAAAACCTCGGCACACGTGACAATGGCCTAAACTAAACCAAACAAATTGAACGAGAGAGTGTCGGAGGAAAGTTATTTCCATTTAATCATCATCCCAAGTACAAACAGTGCTATTCTTAAAATATTAAGGGACAAAGGCATGAGAAGAAATATTAATTGTGAAGAGTGAAGAATCCAGAGAGTCTATTTGTACATGATTTTATCCACCTCTATAAGATCACCAGAGTCTCTTGCCCAGAGTAGGTGAATCGAGGACCAGAGGTCATAGGTTCAAGGTGAAGGGGAAAAGATTTCATAGGAATCTCAGGAGTGACTTTTTCACACAAAGGGTGGTGGGTGTATGGAACAAGCTGCCACAGGAGGTAGTTGAGGCCGGGACTATTCCAACTACCTCAAATAAGAAACGGTTAGACAGTTACAAGGATAGGACAGGTTTGGAGGGATATGGACCAAGCGCAGGCAGGTGGGACTAGTGTAGCTGGGGCATGTTGGCCGGTGTGGGCAAGTTGGGCTGAAGGGCATGTTTCCACACTATCCCTCTATGACTCTATGACTAGTGTATCTGGGGCAAGTTGGCCGGTGTGGGCAAGTTGGGCTGAAGGGCCAGTTTCCACACTGTATCACTCTATGACTAGTGTATCTGGGGCATGTTGGCTGGTGTGGGCAAGTTGGGCCGAAGGGCATGTTTCCACACTATCCCTCTATGACTCTATGACTAGTGTAGCTGGGACATGTTGGCTGGTGTGGGCAAGTTGGGCTGAAGGGCCTGTTTCCACACTGTATCACTCTATGACTAGTGTAGCTGGGGCATGTTGGCCAGTGTGGGCAAGTTGGGCTGAAGGGCCAGTCTCCACACTGTATTACTCTATGACTCTAAGCTGGCATGCCGTGATGTCTCTAACTGTGTGTGTGTGTGTGTGTGCGTTGATTTTTACAGTAGCCCAGAGCACAGCAACGTGGAGTGTGAGCCCAGCCCCCAGCACAGTCCCAGCGGCCAGCTCTACCCCAACTACGATGAACAACTGCGGCTGGCCATGGAGCTGTCGACGAAAGAACAAGAGGAGATGGAGAAACTGAAGCAGCAGGAGGAGGAGGAGTTGGAACGTATCATTCAACTGTCACTCACTGACAAATAACATCAGCAACACTCCTCAGCCCTCTCACCAATGTTTGTTTTTTTAACTATTTAAACAAAAATCGGAAGATGCAAGTCCTCCAGTCCATGCATTATCATTGAGCACAAACGAGCAAATGAGAGCTCAGAGCTAGTTTACAGCCCGACAATTCTGCGTTAAAAATGCAACATTAAGACCCGGCTGAGCCTCCAACTCTTTACTCTCCTGTCTTTCACACGATTGAAGAGTAATTATGACAAGGGCAGCCCACAGCGGAGACAGGCAGAAGTCTACGGAGAAATGTTTCTGTCTGTCATTGGGAATTGGTTGGAAAATCTATGCGGAGATTCTGACAGGGAATTGGAATATTGTTGGTATATATCTGCCCTCGCCTCCCCCGCTTGGAGGTTTTTAACTTTGTACACTCAGATCGCTCAAAGACTCTCCTGTCTCAGTTGGCAGCTGGCAGTACGTGAGGTTGTCCAAGTCCGATTGTCAGCTCGGACACAATTCTATAGCACAATTTATTCCAGGGATGTCTGGAAATGGGACGGGGAACATCACGGTTCAGTTGAGTTGAGTTTATTGTCACGTGTACCGAGGTACAGTGAAAGGCTTTTGTTGCATGCTAGCCAGTCAGCAGAAAGACTATACATGATTACAATCGAGCCGTCCACAGTGTACAGATACTTGATTAGGTTTAGTGCAAGGTAAGGCCAGTAAAGTCCAATCAAGGATAGTCCAAGGGTTACCAATGAGGTAGATAGTAGCTTACTGGTTGTGGTAGGATGGTTCAGTTGCCTGATAACAGTTGGGAAGAAACTGTCCCTGAATCTGGAGGTGTGCGTTTTCACACTTCTGTACCTCTTGCCCGATGGGAGAGGGGAGAAGATGGAGTGGCCCGTTGTGCAGTTGGGTGACGGTTCCTCTGTGTTTGGCATTGTCGGCGTGGAATCTCCCACTGTCAGCTTGGTTGAGGATACACTCGCCTCACATCTGCTCTCTGTCCACATCTGGCCTTTGTCCAAACATCTGCCGATCATCCACCCCCTCCTCTGACTCCTGTATCCACCTATCACTTGCCAGGCTTTGAGCTGGCCCTAGTCTCTTCCAGCTCTTTCCCCCACCCCCCCCCTCCCCCACCCCCCTCCCCCAACACAATCAGTCTGAAGACCTGAAATATCCCAAAATGTCACCTATCCATGTTCTCCACAGATGCTGCCTGACCCGCTGAGTTACTCCAGCACTCTGTGAAACGTCACCTATCCGTGTTCTCCACAGATGCTGCCTGGCCCGCTGAGTTATGGTGCAGCAGCATCTATGGAGCGAAGGAAATAGGCAACGTTTCGAGCCGAAACCCTTCTGGAAATAGGCAACGTTTCGGGCCGAAACCCGGAAGGGTTTCGACCCGAAACGTTGCCTATTTCCTTAGCTCCATAGATGCTGCCTGACCCGCTGAGTTACTCCAGCACTCTGTGTCTTTTTTTCAGTAGAAGGCAGTTCTGGGTAGGATTCTCCTTGCTTGCTATTCTTAAGCGGGAAATGGAAGACCTGCCCTTGCAGCTTTGAAAGATAGACACAAAATGCTGGTGTAACTGAGCGGGTCGGGCAACATCTGTGGAGGGAAGGAAAGGATTGGCCTCAACGTCTATACATTCAGTTCCTTTGAACGAAAAGAATGACAATGCAGCTCAGCCCTCGTGACAGCGTTTAGTTGCAGTTCTGGTCACTCTATCACAGGAAGGATGTGGAGGCTTTGTAGAGGGTGTAGAGTTGGTTTACCAGAACGCTGCAGGGATTAGAGAGTCGCAGCCACAAGGGGGAGGATGGACAGACTTGGACTGTTTGCTCGGCAACTTCGGAGGTTGAGAGAATACCTGAAAAATGTATATAAACGGATGAGAGGTGTAGATAGGGTAGACAGTCAGAACCTTTAATGTCCAGCACTGGAGGGTGTCGCTGTAAGATGAGTGGGGGACAGTTTACTGGAGATGTGCGGGGGGGCAAGTGTTTTTTACACAGAGGCTGGTGGATGCCTGGAACACTGCCAGGGGTGGGAGTGGAGGCAGATACGATCATGGTGTTTAAGAGGCTTTTAGACAGGCGCGTGGATATGCAGGGAATGGATGGATACGGATCACGTGCGGGCATCATGTTCGGCACAAGCATTGTGGGCCGAAGGGCCTCTGCTGTTCTGTTCGATGCTCAATATTCTATGAATTTCTACCCCCCAATGTGTTTGCGCAGCCTTGGAGCACGGGATATGAAGGAGGTTGAGAGAAATCCAGAGAGACTGAGATGTTGAGAGAAGTTGGTTTGTTATTGGAGTGGTGATGTAATGAACAGGAACAGACCACTTGGTATTCCAGACTTCCTAAAGATTGTGAGATTTTACATTTCACAATGATTCTGTGATTAAACATTTCATTATTTTATCCATAAGAATAGATTGATAAAATCCCATCTTAAGATAAAAGACAGTAGAATAAAAGTGAATCGTGATTAAGTGGTTATAGATGTCTTTCAGTTGTGTTCTTCCATATTTTATTAAAAGGGATTGTTTCCAAATCAGTAGATGATCAGTGTGTTTGATACAGGGCCTTGCAATCAGGACCAGGCAGCCAGTAACATGGGCTACCAATCCTACTGGCAGAACATCACTGACATCTGGTATATTCATGGTCCCTGATCCAGTTGCTTACACCATTTTCACCATTAAAACTATGAACCATTCTACATTCCCTTCAGCATCGCCCCCTCACCCCCCCCCCCCCCCTTTGATCTGTCATTTCCACACCTTACCACCAACCTTAAACACAGTTTAAGAATAAGGGGTCGGCCATTTAGGACTGAGATGAAGAAAAACGTTTTCACCCAGAGAGTTGTGAATCTGTGGAATTCTCTGCCACAGAAGGCAGTGGAGGCCAATTCACTGGATGTTTTCAAGAGAGAGTTAGATTTAGCTCTTGGGGCTAAAGGAATCAAGGGATATGGGGAGAAGGCAGGAACGGGGTACTGATTCTGGATGATCAGCCATGATCATATTGAATGGGGGTGCTGGCTCGAAGGGCCGAATGGCCTCCCCCTGCACTTATTTTCTATGTTTCTGTTTACCCTTCCTCACCTCTGTGTCTCCCTCTCCCCTGATTCTTGGTCTGAAGGGTCTCGACCTGAAACGTCACCCCTGCCACCTCTCCAGAGATGCTGACTGTCCCGCTGAGTTACTCCAGTATCTCCAATTTCTCAGTCAATGTGTCTTTGAAAAATAAACCCACTTTAACTGAAAGAGTTATGGGCCTGTCCCACTTACGCGACTTGCGGGCACCAATCATAGTCCCAGCAGGTCGCCGAAAATGTTCAACAAATCCAGCGGCGACCAGAAAAAGATAAGACTCTTTGGGCGACTACTCATGACCATACAGACGCCTGCTTGGTGGTGAGTAGTCGCTTTATGCCCCTGTCCCACTGAGGAAACCTGAACGGAAACCTCTGGAGACTTTGCGCCCCACCCAAGGTTTCCCATGCGGTTCCCGGAGGTTGCAGGTGGTTGCCGGAGGTTGCAGGTAGTGGAAGCGGGTTGGGAGACTGACAAAAACCTCCGGGAACCGCACGGAAACCTTGGGTGGGGCGCAAAGTCTCCAGAGGTTTCCGTTCATGTTTCCTCAGTGGGACAGGGGCATAAAGAGTGACCGTTGGATTTTCAACATGTTGAACATTTTCGGCCACCTGCTGCGACTATGACGGGTGGCGGCAGATCGCTTAGGTGGGACAGGCCCTTTAAAGTTACCGTTTGGTTAGTACAGTTACTGCATGATGGTACCTCAACAGATGACTCCACCAATACTCTGTAAATCATGCCTGATTCATGTTGTCTCTGGGTCAGGTTGATTATCTTCAAGTGAGCTGATTCATTCCATCTCTGCCAGAGTGAAACAGGAGGCAAAATCTAATGTATAAAGCTTTGATGTGAAAAACACAGGCGGATTATTTTCAGGGGCGTTCCAAGCATTTGATATCTACATATTGTTGATGGATGCTGGGCTCAAACTGCTTTGTTCCGCTGGTACATGTGGACGGGGTAACCTGGTCACCATTAGGTGACAGGATAGTGGGTTATTCCCAGGAATGAGCGGGTTAACATACGATGAACGTTTGACAGCACTGGGCCTGTACTCGCTGGAGTTTAGGATGAGAGGGGACCTCATTGAAACTTACAGAATAGTGAAAGGCCTGGATAGAGTGGATGTGGAGAGGATGTTTCCACTGGTGGGAGAGTCTAGGACTAGAGGGCACAGCCTCAGAATTAAAAGACGTTCCTTTAGGAAGGAGATGAGGAGGAATTTCTTTAGTCAGAGGGTGGTGAATCTGTGGAATTCATTGCTCAGTGGACATTTTTAAGGCAGAGATAGATAGATTCTTGATTAGTACTGGTGTCCGAGGTTATGGGGAGAAGGCAGGAGAATGGGGTTAGGAGGGAGAGATAGATCAGCCATGATTGAATGGTGGAGTAGACTCGATGGGCCGAATGGCCTGATTCTGTTCCTATCACGTATTTGATGAGACCAATGCATTTTTAAAGACAATAGATGCCGGAATGCATATCAATGAAAAATTAAGCTATATTTATCAACATTTTTCCCCATCAATATACCCAACATTGAGGAGACTTCAACGTGTAATATAGTGACTGAACTCTAAGACTAAACAAATGAATGTTGTAATTTATTCACTCGTGTTATCCATTAGCTAAGCATGATTAATGAATAGATTTAATGAATGAATAAAAGGACGTTGGTTTAATAAGAGATGAGGAGGAATTTCCTTAGTCAGAGGGTGGTGAATATGTGGGAGTCATTGCCTCAGACGGCAGTGGAGGCCACGTCAATGGACAGTTTTAAAGCAGAGATAGACAGGGTCTTGATTAGTGCGGGTGTCGGGGGTTATGGGGAGAAGGCAGGAGAATGGGGTTTAGATGGAGAGATAGATCAGTCATGATTGCACCTTGTGTGTAGGAAATGTGTGGAACAAGTGTGAATGGGTGATTGCTGGCCAGCATGGACCCAGTGGGCTGAAGGGCCTGTTTTCACGCTCTATCTCTGAACTAAACTAAACTCAGTGTTGAGCTCACTGTCGGGTACCAATGGCTCGAACAGAACCATCAAAGTCCAGTCAGTGGGAAAGAACTGCAGGTGTTGGTTTAAATCGAAGGTAGACACAAAATGCTGGAGTAACTCAGCGGGACAGGCAGCATCTCTGGAGAGAAGGAATGGGTGATGTTACGGGTCGAGACCCTTCTTCAGGCAAAGACTAGTGGCAGAGCTCAGTAGAAGAGCAATCTCCCACCAAGGTAGATCTCACATTGCATCATGAGCTCAATGTGAACATCAAACCTTCAGGTTACAAGTTGTTTTTGTTGTAAATATTGTTCTGCTTAAATTGAATGTTTATGAATGTTTATGCCTTTTAGGCGATTTGAATTAACATATTTTTAAAATTGTTTTGAAAATAATTTAATATTTAAAAAAATATTATTTATTAAACTTCAATAGCTTTAAATGTCGCCCCCAATGCTCTGGTGTGGCACTTAATGTAGTCTAAGTTATTCACCCCCTTATTCCTTCTGCTTTTGTTTCTTCAACCAGAGGAAATGCTTCTAAAGAACTTAAGAAGAATTAATATATTGCGACATTCCTTTAGATGTGAGTGTGAGTATGAGTAGGGTGCGTGCGTGTGTGCGTGTGTGTGCGTGTGAGTATGTGTGCGTGTGTGTGCGTGCGTGTGTGCGCGTGTGTGAGTGTGAGTGTGTGTGTGTGCGGGTGTGTGTGCGTGTGTGTGCGAGTGTGTGTGCGTGTGTGTGCGTGCGTGTGTGCGTGTGTGTGAGTGTGAGTATGTGTGCGTTTGCGCGTGTGTGTGTGTGTGTGCGTGTGTGTGTGTGTGCGAGTGTGTGCGTGCGAGTGTGTGCGTGCGTGTGTGTGCGTGCGTGCGTGCGTGTGTGCGTGTGCGTGCGTGTGTGTGCGTGCGTGTGTGTGCGTGCGTGTGCGTGCGTGCGTGTGTGCGCGTGCGCGTGTGTGTGTGTGTGTGCGTGTGCGTGTGCGTGAGTGTGAGTATGTGTGAAGATCTGTTCACAACAGTTAAATAAATTCTAGCTGGTGTATAAAATGATGAGAGGAATAGAAGCTCAGAGCCTCTTGCCCAGAGTCAGGGAATTGGGAACCAGAGCACATAGGTTTAAGGTGACGGGGGAAAGATTTAATAGGAATCTGAGGGGTAACCTTTATACACAGAGGGTGGTGGGTGTATGGAACGAGCTGCCAGAGGAGGTAGTTGAGACAGGGACTATCGCAATGTTTAAGAAACAGTTAGACAGGCACGTGGATAGGACAGGTTTAGAGGCCAATCGCAGGCAAGTGGGACTAGTGTGGATGGGGCACGTTGGCCGGTGTGGGCAAGTTGGGCCGAAGGGCCTGTTTCCACTCTGTTTGACTCAAAATTCTTTGCTGTGCCGTAAATCTTTGGGCAAGATAAAGATGACCTGCGTTGCGCTAATCAGTCATTGAGTGTAATTGTACCGTGAGGAGCATTAGTGGGACAACAGCGTTTGACAGCAAGCGGTTCCTCCAATTTTAGAAGCAATGCCTCCATTTTGTACGTTGTACGTCCAAGTATTTTTTCACCGTTAAATAATACAGGAAATAACAAAGACTTCTTCACCGCTCTCATTGGAAGTCCTTTGAAAGCACAAGTATGTGGTTGGGGAGGTAACTGTGTCTCTGTCTCACAGTTGTCCACCAAGTATCTCATTCAGGTAGGAGTCCTGCTCTGCACATAATATTCCAAATGCAAGATTTACACATTTTGAAGATGACTTTGATAGATTGTAAAAAATTATGAGTGAATATATAGCACAAAAAAAAAGATGATTAGGTTTGGCAATGCTCATAATACCCTATAGATAACGCATCCTTAAAGTTGCCCCCAAACCTCAGACTGGAGACTCTGTGATCACACATTGAACCCTTACCAAGGGTCTCACACTCCACACCTTCTCTCATCTTTTCAGACCTTAAGACAGGGCGACATAGTGACTCAGCGGGTAGAGCTGCTGCCTCACAGCGCCTGAGACCCGGGTTCCATCCTGACTACGGGTGCTGTCTGTACGGAGTTTGCACGTTCTCCCCGTGACCTGCGTGGGTTTTCTCCGGGCGCTCCGGTTTCCTCCCACGCTCCAAAGACGTGCAGGTTTGTCGGTTAATTGGCTCCGTTAACGTTGGAAACTGTCCCTAGTGTGTAGGATAGTGCTAGCGTGCGGGGATCGCTGGTCGGCACGGACTCGGTGGGCCGAAGGGCCTGTTTCCATGCTGTACCTCTAAACTAAACTAAATTAAACGTCAATTAAATCGCATTTGCCTAATCCCAGGTAAAACCGATGCTTCACACACCCACCAGGGTCTTCTCATCGATACGAAGCAGAGAAGTTGAAGGGGAGATCCCTTTACAGATAAATCTCGGTGACTCTTGGCCAGTTGTCCATGACAGAGATAGAATAAGTAGAAGAAGCTCAAAGGCAGCATTAGTCCATGTCCCCAGCAATTCCACATCAGTACAAAACGATGTTAATTCTTTACGTGTTGGAAGGAACTGCAGATGCTGGGTTACACCGAAGAAAGACACAAAGTGCTGGAGTAACTCAGCGGGACGGGCAGCATTTCTGGAGGAAGGGAATGGCTGACGTTTCGGGTCGAGACCCTTCTTCAGGCCATTGCTCCCCCCCAGAGATGCTGCCTGACCCGCTGAGTTACTCCAGCACTCTGTGTCCACAACGTTCATTGTTTTTCTCATCCCCTATAATGGTGAAGAAACACTTGAATAAATTAAGCTTTTTCTCAATTTGTACTTTTGATTATTTACTTTTCGAAAACATCCCGCTCAACATAAAGGAGGTGAATTTCTCTGATTAGATTCGAAAGCCACAGAGGCTGTGGAGGCCAAGTCAATGGATACTTTTAAGACAGAGATAGGTTGGTTCTTGATTAGTGCGGGTGTCAGGGGTTATGGGGAGAAGGCAGGAGAATGGGGTTAGGAGGGAGAGATAGATCAGCCATGATTGAAGGGCGGAGTAGACTTGATGGAGTAGACAGATGTATACAGCAATTCGTTCTTCCCCCGCACAATTAAAGCATGGAGACTTGATGGGCCGAATGGCCTAATTCTGCTCCTATCACTTATGAAAGAATTCCTACCTTTTACCTTTCATATTTTAAGCATTGTTTGTTTGATTTTTGCATTTATTTTGATTGTTACCATTTGAAAATTTCCCATTTGGGATGTTGGGACAGACAGCTGAAGATAAAAAGATTTCATTACAGATGATAAAAGTATGCATTAATTAAACATAGATCTCACTTCTTTAAATCATTATCTTCATTTATTTTCAGACATAAAAAAAAATGTGAAAACACAAGTTTGACCTTTTTGTGTCCAGTCCATTTTAAATCTTTTAATATTTGACAGCGGGTTTTAACAATTGACAATGGCAACAATTTATCATCAATCTGTGTGTGTGTGTGTGTGTGTGCGTGCGTGTGCGTGCGTGTGTGTGCGTGTGTGCGCATGGTGTGTGCGTGTGCATGTGCGCGCGTGTGTGTGTGCGCGTGTGTGCGTCTTCGCACGCGCGTGTGTGTGCGTGCATGTGTGCGCATGTGCATGTGTGCGTGCATGTGTGTGCGTGTATGTGTGTGCGTGTGTGTGCATGCGTGTGTGTGTGTGTGTGTGCATGTGTGTGTGTGTGTGCGTGTGTGTGTGTGTGTGTGTGCGTGTGTGTGCGTGTGTGTGTGTGCGTGTGTGCGTGCATGTGTGCATGTGTGTGCGTGTGTGTGCGTGTGTGTGTGTGTGCGGTGTGTGTGTGTCTGTGTGCATGTGCGTGTGCGTGTGTGCATGTGTGTGTGTGTGTGCGTGTGTGTGCGTGTGTGCGCGTGCGTGTGTGTGCGTGTGTGCATGTGTGTGTGCGTGTGTGTGCGTGTGTGCGTGTGTGTGTGTGTGTGTGTGTGTGTGTGTGTGTGTGTGTGTGTGTGTGTGTGTGTGTGCGGTGTGTGTGTGCGTGTGCGTGTGTAAATAAACATTGTAGGATAGGAACTGGAATCTTCGTAGCTAAACCACGAGTAGCATTGTAATATGGTTGGTCTTGATCAATAATTCTAAGCAACACTAACATTATGGGCGGCACAGTGGTGCAGCGGTAGAGTTGCTGCCTCACAGCGCCGGAGTTTGATCCTGACCGCGGGTGCTGTCTGTACGGAGTTTGTATGTTCTCCCCGTGACATGCGTGGATTTTTTCCCCCAGATCTTCGGTTTCCTCCCACACTCCAAAGACGTGCAGGTTTGTAGGTTAATTGGCTTGGTGTAAATGTAAATTGTCCCTGTGAGTGTAGGATAGTGTTAGTGTGCGGGGATCACGGGTTGGTACGGACTCGTTGGGCCGAAGGGCCTGTTTCCGCGCTGTATATCTAAACTAAAGTAAACAAATAATTGTGATCTGCTTGATGGGATCTGGTGCAGGGAGAGAGCTGGCAGGATGGATAGACTAGACTGCTCATTGGAGGGAGTTGATGGGGTCAGACAGTCCTCTTGCATGCTCTAATGAATCTACAAATTAATCTGTCTTCATTGTTTCAGCTTGTGATGTGTGTGTGTGTGTGTTCCCACCAACACCCCCCCCCCCCCCCACCCCCACCCTGAAAATATAACTTGGATTACTTTCCCAAATACTTCACATGGGCCAGTGAAGTCCCACCCTAGTCTCCACAGTCAATGGGAACTAAAGATTGTCTGAGTTGAGTTGAGTTTATTGTCACGTGTACCGAGGTACAGTGGAAAGCTTTTGTTGCGTGCTAACCAGTCAGCGGAAAGACAATACATGATTACAATCGAGCCGTTTACAGCGTATAGATACAGGATAAAGGGAATAACGTTTGATGCAAGATTAAAACCAATAAAGTCCGATCAAAGATAGTCCGAGGGTCACCAATGAGGTAGATGGGAGGTGAAGACTGCTCTCTAGTTGGTGGTAGGATGGTTCAGTTGCCTGATAACAGCCGGGAAGAAACTGTCCCTGAATCTGGAGGTGTGCGTTTTCACACTTCTGTACCTCTTGATTGAGGGGAGAGGGGAGAAGAGGGAGTGACTGGGGTGAGACTGGTCCTTGATGTCTCAGAAGGTATGAAGGAACGAAGGAAGGGCCGTTTGTTCTAAACTCACCTGCTGTAGAAAACACAGGTGGACTTTGTTCACCAATAGCAATGGCGAGGAGGAGCAGGGAGAGAGGGTGGTTCAGAAGTCTGGTCGGAGAGAGGAGGAGAACTTCTTCAAAGTAGACAAGCCTTGAGGGGAATCTGCGGCGGGGCAGAAGAAATGTGTAGGAAGGAACTGCAGATGCTGGTTTACATCGAAGATAGACACAAAGTGCTGGAGTAACACAGCGGGACAAGCAGCATCTCTGGAGAGAAGGAACAGGTGACGTTTCAGGTCGAGACCCTTCTTCAGATTGAGAGTCAGGAGAGAGGGAATGGAGAGATATGGATGGGTAAGTGCGTTGTTTTCACACCTAACACTTTCATATCGCTAGTCTCACCCTCCCCTGACTCTCAGTCTGAAGAAGGGTCTCAATCCGAAACGTCACCCGTTCCTTCTCTCCAGAGTTGCTGCCTGACCCACTGAGTTACTCCAGCATTTTGTGTCTACCAAAGTAACGCATATGGTTCCATCCCTAGGGTGGCACGGTGGTGCAGCGGTAGAGTTGCTGCCTCACAGCGCCAGAGACCCGGGATTGATCCCGACTACGGGTGCTGTCTGTACGGAGTTTGTACGTTCTCCCCCCGTGACCTGCGTGGGTTTTCCCCGAGATCTTCGGTTTCCTCCCACACTCCAAAGACGTGCAGGTTTGTAGGTTAATTGGCTTGGTGTAAATGTAAAATTGTCCCTAATGTGTGTAGGATAGTGTTAGCGTGCGGGGATCGCTGGTCGGAGCGGACTCGGTGGGCCGACGAACCTGTTTCCGCGCTGTATCTCTAAACTAAACTAAATCTCACCATTGGAGATTTTGGCGGTTCCAACAAGTTTACTAAAGCAAGGTGATGATATTATCCAGGGGGAATGTGGTGGGAAAAGTAATCAGGTCACATGACTGCCCACTGATTGTCTGCAATATTTCTGTCATATATTTCATGGTCGAACACTTTCATTTGTAACTTTTCCAATTGAGACGTTTACATTATATGTGGGATTTGCATTATTATTTGAGAACCCATGTGTCTGGCTGTTGGTGGCCAATTGGCTACGGTTTTTGTGTCATCTCTAGGGTGCTGTTGAATAAAATTTGAAATACAATTTTATATTTTAGTTTTTTTAAATTTCTCCGCAACACACGCACGCACGCGCACACGCACGCACGCACACGTGCACGCACACACACACACACAACACGCACACACACACACACACACACACACAACACGCACGTGCACGCACACACACACACACAACACGCACACACACACACACACATACACACACACACCCACACATACACACACACACACACGCATGCACGCACGCACACACACACAACACACACACGCACATGCATGCACACGTACACACATGCACGCACACACACAACACACACGCGCACGCGCACGCACACACACACACACACACACACACACACACACACACACACACATACACACACACACACACACACACACACACACACACACACACACACACACACACACACATACACACACACACGCACACACACACACACACACACACAACACGCACGTGCACGCACACACACACACCCACACAAACACACACACACCCACACACACACACACACACACCCACACACCACACACACACACACACACACACACACACACACACACACACAACACAACACACACACACACACACACACACAGCACACACACACACCCACACACACACACACACACACACACAGACACACACACACCCACACACACACACACACACACACACACACACACACATACACACACACCACAACACACACCACAACACACACCACAACACACACACACACACACACACACACACACACACACACACACACACACACACACACACACACACACACACACACACACACACACACACACACACACACACACACACACCACAACACACACCACAACACACACCACACACACACACACACACAGACACACACACACACACACCCACACACACACACCCACACACACAAACACACCACACACACACCACAACACACACCATATTTAGGGGTGGGGTGCAGGGGGGGTGGAGGGGGGGAAGATTTAACAGGTACCTGAGGGGCAACTTTTCCACACAAAGGGTGGTGGGTGTATGGGTGGTACGGGTGCTGTCTGTACGGAGTTTGCACGTTCTCCCCGTGACTTGCGTGGGTTTTCTCCAAGATCCTCGATTTCCTCCCACACTCCAAAGACGAGCAGGTTTGTAGGTTAATTCGCTTGGTAAAAATGTGAAAATAGTTCCAAGCGTGAGTGTGTTGGATAGTGTTAATGTGCAGGGATCGCTGGTCGGGGCAGACTCGCTGGGCCCAAGGGCTGTATAACTAAACTAAACTATTTTGTTGGTTCACATGCTTGATCAATGGTGTTTTATCATTAATGTCTTATAATTATTAACGTTTAGTGTTTTCTGAGTCATTCGTAACTGTCATTGTATGTCATGTTGTTACATGTGGGCGGAGCACCAAGGCAAATTCCTTGTATGTGAATACTTGACCAATAAACTTACTTACTTACTTAACCTAAAGTAAACTAAACTAAACCCCCTGGGCCACGCTCTCATCTCGCTGCTGCCATTGGGAAGAAGGTACTGGTGTAGATCAATCACTATATTGCTGATCTGATCCATGACAGGTTTTCCCAGTGTCATCTTGTGGACTGTGGCACGCTGGCCATCGCCCAGGGTCTGACTTTTATATGGATATTAAAGAACTTTATATGAAGTTAAACAACTTGTTACTTTCACTAATTCAAGAGCCTGGAAACTGTGACCTCCAGGTTCAAGAACAGCTTCTTCCCATCAACACAACACTAACCCCAGCAACTGTGATCTCTGCACTGTGTCTCTGGTTGCTCTATGATGGCCACCTAGTATTAAGGTCACTAGTTTGTTGTATTTTGATTATTATGTATTTATCTGCGTCCAAGGTCTGTTAAGCTGCTGCAAGTAAGAATTTTATTTATTTTAGTCGGCAATATATATGGCAATTAAGCATTGGGTGGTGGGAGTATGGAACGAGCTGCCAGAGGAGGTAGTTGAGGCTGGGACTATGACATTTATACAGGTACATGGATGGTAGACAAAAGTAGTGGAGAAACTCAGCGGGTGCAGCAGCATCTATGGAGCGAAGGAAATAGGCAACGTTTCGGGCCGAAACTCTACATGGATGGGACAGGTTTAGAGGAATATGGGGCAAACGTGGACAGGTGGGACTAGTGTAGATGGGGCATGTGGGTCAGTGTGGGCAAGTTGGGCTGAAGGGCCATTTTTCCACACTGCATCATTCTATGCCTCTAAACACTCTCGACCCACACCCTATAGTAAACGAGTGCCGTGACGTTTTCTGAAATCCTTCACGTAATGCTGCTATAAACTTTCACTTCAGTCTAGTTTATTGTCACGTGTACCGAGGTACAGTGAAAAGCTTTTGTTGCGCGCTAACCAGTCAGCGGAAAGACAATACATGATTACAATCGAGCCGTCCACAGTGTACAGATACAGGATAAGGGAATAACGTTTAGTGCAAGGTAAAGCCAGCAACGTCCGATCAAAGATTGTCTGAGGGTCACCAAAGAGGTAGATAGTAGTTCAGGACCGCTCTCTGGTTGTGGTAGGATGGTTCAGTTGCCTGATAACAGCCGGGAAGAAACTGTCCCTGAATCTGGAGGTGTGTGTTTTCACACTTCTGTGCCTCTTGCCTGATGGGAGAGGGGAGAAGAGGGAGTGACCGGGGTGAGACTGGTCCTTGATTGACCTTTAAGAAACTTTAAGAATAAGGGGTAAGCCATTTAGAACGGAGACGAGGAAACACTTTTTCTCACAGAGAGTTGTGTGTCTGTGGAATTCTCCGCCTCAGTGGGCGGTGGAGGCCGGTTTTCTGGATATTTTCAAGAGGGAGCTTGATAGGGTTCTGTCAGGGGATGTGGGGAGAAGGCAGGAACGGGATACTGATTGGGGATGATCAGCCATGATCACATTGAATGGCAGTGCTGGCTCGAAGGGCCAAATGGCCTACTCCTGCACCTATTGTCTATTGTCTATTGACCCCTGGTTCTGGACTCCCCCAATATGGGGAACCTTTTCCTGCATCTAGCCTGTCTAACCCCTTAAGAATGTTATGTTTCTACAAGAGACCCTCTCATCCTTCTAAACTCCAGTGAATACAAGCCCAGTCAATCCATTCTTCTTATATTTCTCTTATTTACTCTGAATGGCAGTCCTCACCCATGTACCGTGAGCTAGAGCCAACCTCCCACCTATCAAATCAGATCAGGATTCCCAAAAAGTTAACTTGCAAATCAAATCGGTACTTTTTTATTTTAGTTTAGTTCAGAGGCACAGCGCGGAAACAGGCCCTTCGGCCCACCGAGTCCGTGCCGACCAGCGATCCCCGCACACTAACACTATCCCACACACACTAGGGACAGTTTACACATGCACCAAGCCAATTAACCTACAAACCTGCACGTCTTTGGAGTGTGGGAGGAAACCAAAGATCTCAGAGTAAACTCACTCAGGTCACGGGGAGAACGTGCAAACTCCGTACAGACAGCACCCGTGGTCAGGAGTGAAATCTGTTCTCTGGTGCTGCAAGGCAGCAACTCTACCGCTGCTCCACCGGGCCATAAGGAAGACAAACGCTACGCTAGCATTTATTTTAAGAGGACTGGAATACAAAAACATGGATGTAATATTGAGGCTCTATAAGGCGCTGGTCAGGCTGCATTTGGAGAATCGTGAGCAAATCTGGGCACCATATCTGAGGAAGGATGCGCTGGCTCTGGAGAGGGTCCAGACGAGGTTTACAAGAATGATTCCAGGAATGAGTGGGTTAACATATGATGAGCATTTGTCGGCGCTGGGCCTGAACGTGCTGGAGTTTAGAAGGATGAGGGGACACATCATTGAAACTTACCAAATAGTGAAAGGCCTGGATAGAGTGGATGTGGAGAGGATGTTTCCACTAGTGGGAGAGTCTAGGACTAGTGGGCACAGCCTCAGAATTAAAGGACGTTCCTTTAGGAAGGAGATGAGGAGGAATATTTGTAAGAATGAATTAAAAGGCATGATAGGTAATTTTGACATATTTTATTTTCAAATTATATATTTTCATAGAACAAAATTTGACTCAGGTGTGGCAAAGTATAAATAGATACCTGGTCTATCATGTACTTACAAAACAAACAGCAGACTAACATAACACAAAGCGTTTACAAGGAAATATATCAGCTTAAACCTGCAGGATACATCTCATGAATTGACAATTCCACACGCACAGCCAAACAACTAAACCACAGAAATAGATAGAGTGGATGTGGAGAGGATGTCTCCAATGGTGGGAGAGTCTAGGACCAGAGGGCACAGCCGCAGAATTAAAGGACATTCCTTTAGGAAGGAGATGAGCAGGAAATGTCACAGATCCACACTGAAAATTTAAACTTTCCTTTTCAAGATTTTAATCATCTGCAAAATGATCTGACAAATTGTTGGACCAGACGGCGAATGTGGGGAGAAAAATCATCGACTGCCGCAGGATGTTTCCCACTGACCGTGGTCAGCTAAGGTGGTCTGACCACTTGATTGGTGCGGGTGTCAGGGGTTACGGGGGAGAAGGCAGGAGAATGGGGTTGGGAAGGAGAGATAGATCAGCCATGATTGAATGGCGGAGTAGACTTGATGGGCCGAATGGCCTAATTCTGCTCCCATCACTTATGAATATATGAACATTTTAGCAGATTTGCAAATACTGTTCAATGCAATAACAACTTATCTAGTTGTATCAAGAATTGGACTTTCAAGGTCCAATTGCACCATCGGTCAAGGGTTCATTTGGAACCCTCGCGCTCCCAGCAAGGAGATGCATTCACTGGGAGCGTTGACAAGGGGACTGGTGCCTTAAAGCCAATCCAATCTCCTGCCCACGTTCTACCAAGCCGGCTGCCATCCAATATCTGTGGGAAGGAACTGCAGATGCTGGTTTAGACACAAAGTGCTGGAGTAACTCAGTGGGTCAGGCAGTGACGTTTCACAGAGTGCAGGAGGAACTCAGCGGGTCAGGCAGCATCTGTGGAGAACATGGATAGGTGACGTTTCACAGAGTGCTGGAGTAACTCAGCGGGTCAGGCAGCATCTCTGGAGAACATGACTTTTCGGGTCGAGACCCTTCATCAGACTGAGAGCTAGGGAGGGGGACATTGGAGGTATGCGGAGGTACAGAGCCCGTATCAGTGAGGGCAGAGGTGGGACATTGGAGCATTGTGGGCATTGAGCAACAATGGACCATTGTGCGCTCCACCTTTGCTGAACCATCGATGCAGGCTCTACTTTGTTCTGTACCTTCCCCCTCCCCGACCTTCAGTCTGATGAAGGATCTCGACCCGAAACGTCACCTATCCATGCTCTCCACAGATGCTGCCTGGCCCGCTGAGTTATGGTGCAGCAGCATCTATGGAGCGAAGGAAATAGGCAACGTTTCGGGCCGAAACCCTTCTGGAAATAGGCAACGTTTCGGGCCGAAACCCTTCTGGAAATAGGCAACGTTTCGGGCCGAAACCCTTCTGGAAATAGGCAACGTTTCGGGCCGAAACCCGGAAGGGTTTCGGCCCGAAACGTTGCCTATTTCCTTAGCTCCATAGATGCTGCTGCACCCACTGAGTACTCCAGCACTCTGTGAAACATCACCTATCCATGTTCCCCACAGATGCTGCCTGACCCGCTGAGTTACTCCAGCACTCTGTGAAACGTCACCTATCCATGTTCCCCACAGATGCTGCCTGACCCGCTGAGTTACTCCAGCACTCTGTGAAACGTCACCTATCCATGTTCTCCACAGATGCTGCCTGACCCGTTGAGTTACTCCAGCATTTTTGTGCCTTCCAATATCATTCATCTCAATACCTCCAAGACGTGACTTGGGTCTCAGATTCCCATCACCTTGGACTATGGGGAATGCAAGCCCAGTTTACAAATAAATATTAAAAATGCTTCATTTAGGTAAATACATTGTAGGTATTGTCATGATACAAGATCTAACATCTTCACACATATAATCTCTTTGTAGATGAAAAGAATATATTTCAAATAAATTAAAACATGACAGGGCTTAATGTTATTTGATGCAACTATCTTGAATTCAATATCTTTGATGGCTTCATCCAATGAAGATGTTGCTTCTTCAGTATAATACTATCTTGTAATTCCTTGATGAAATAATATGCTAATTTCATTCTAAAGTTGCTGCTGAACAAGGAAGTAATCGATCCCTGTCTTCTACAGCCTGACATATCATCTATTTCACTGTCTATTGAACAAAGATCATCACAGTTGAGGAGTTCCTGAAGAACTCAGAAAGGGTTGTCACTGAATTCCAGAATGAAGACCCAGTTGAAGTTGCTCCAATCGCAGGAAGCAGAGATAGGGTAGACAGTCAGAACCTTTCACCCCCGGGTGGAAATTTCAAATTGTAGCGGGCACAGCTTTAAGGTGAGAGAGGCAATGTTTAAAGGAAGATAGACACAAAAAGCTGGAGTAACTCAGCGGGACAGGCAGCATCTGTGGAGAGCAGGCATGGGTGACGTTTCGGGTCAAGACCCTTACTCAGACGAGTCAGGGGAGAGGGAAACAAGAGATATGTTTAAAGGAGATGTGCGGGGCAAGTATTTTTACACAGAGGGTGGTGGGTGCCTGGAACGCGCTGCCAGGGGTGGTGGTGGTGGAGGCAGATACCATAGTGGTGTTTAAGAGACGTTTGGATAGGCACAAGGATGGATGTGGATCACGTGCAGAGGTGATCTTGGCCTCACGTTCAGCACAGATATTGTGGGCCGAAGGGCCTGTTCCTATATTCTTCTATGTACCATGAATCTCAGTGCAACTACATCCTGTTGAAATTTCCTGGGCACTTTGTAGAAGAATGGCCTCCTGCATCCAGAACATCGTGAAAACGAACACGTCCTCATCTCCTCTCCTCTCCAACATGGCACCAGGTTAAATATGCTTTACCTCACCATTTCACACAGAGTTTCAAACCCACACCAGGGGAATTGAGGACCAGAGGACATCGTTTTAAGGCGAAGGGGGAAAGGTTTAAGGGGAACCTGAGCGGTAACTTTTTAATGTAAAAGGAGGTGGGTGTATGGAACGAGCTTCCAGAGGAGGTAGTTGAGGCTGGGACTATCGCAACCTTTAATAAGCAGTTAGACGGGTTCATGGATAGGACAGGTTTAGAGGGATATGGGCCAAACGCGGGCAGGTGGGACTAATGTAGCTGGGACATGTGACAATAACGTATCATCATCATCATCATCAACTCAAATCCCAAATTGTCTGGAGGACTGGAGACCTAAAGATATGTCAGAGCAACTGTTTAAATATTAGTTCCAATGACGTGACTTGTCCTTGAAGGTAGACACAAGATGCTGGAGTTACTTAGTGGGACAGGGAGCATCTCTACGTTTTGGGTCGAGACCCTTCTGCAGAAGAAAGAGATCTGAAGAAGGGTCTGGACCATGAAACGTCACCCATTCCTTCTCTCCAGAGATGCTGCCTGTCCCGCTGAGTTACTCCAGCATTTAGTGTCTATCTTCGTTAAAGCAGCGTCTGCAGTTCCTTCCTACACACACAACTTGTCCCTGTGCTGTTCCAGACGTTAACAGGTCTCCAGGTTTGAGGTGAATATCAGACCCTCAGTGGATGATGGATAAAACACACTAAACACTCAGGTGTACAAGGCCCTTCGTGGAGCAGCGGTAGAGTTGCTGCCTTACAGCACTCACAGCGCCGGAGACCCGGGTTCCATCCCGACTACGGGTGCTGTCTGTACGGAGTTTGTACCTTCTCCCCACGACCTGCGTGGGTTTTCTCCGGGTGCTCCGGTTTCCTCCCACACTCTACACACGTGCAGGTTTGTAGGTTCATTGGCTTCGGTGTAAATGTGTTTTTTAAACTATCCCGTGCTGTATCTCTAACTAACTAACAAGCGACTGAGGATTCCTTGACCTTAGGCAATGGACAGGAGGGATATGGACTAAGGAGTAGTGTAGCTGGGACATGTTGGCCGGTGTGGGCAAGTTGGGCTGAAGGGCCTGATTCCACACTGCATCACTCTGTGACTCTTTGACTTTGGTAAGGCAAGCATGTTGAACAAACACTTCATCTAATTCAGCTATTCCCGTGCCTTCATTTTCCATTGAATGTTTCATTTCCATGGTTCTGTTGTCGGACTCTACAACCAAACGCCAATGTGCCGGCATGGTGGCGCAGCAGTAGAGTTGCCAGAGACCCGGGTTCCATCCTGACTACTGGTGCTGTCTGTACGGAGTTTGCACGTTCTGTTTCCGCGCGGTAACTGTAAATGAAACTTAACTAAACTAGGTCAGCTACAATTGTACCGTGTTCCTCGTGGCACCTCACCGCTAAAAATAACGTTCTTAAATAGGCAGACTCCTTCAAAGCGTCATCTGTAAGGAAATGCAGAAATGTTGGAAGAACCTAATGGGTCAAACAGCATCTGTGGAAGGACAATGCGGTTTCAAGCCGCTGAAATCCACCAACGATCACGGATTAGTTTCCGATTTCAGCATCTGCAGTTGTATCTGTTTTGCAAAAAAAGTTATGTCAGTTCATTTGTTTTACGTTCATAGCCCTGGAAGCAGATTTACAACAAAATACATCTACACCCAGTATAGAGGTATAGAGTCATAGAGAGATACAGTGTGGAATCAGGCCCTTCGGCCCAACTCGCCCATACTAGCCAACATGTCCCAGCTACACTAGTCATTGAGTGATACAATGTGGAAACAGGCCCTTCGGCCCAACTCGCCCATACTAGCCAACATGTCCCAGCTACACTAGTCATAGAGTGATACAGCGTGGTGACGTTTCAGGTCGGGACCTTTTCACTCTATCTACAGGTCATGCACTCTCTCTCTCTCTCTCCCTCCCTTCTTCTCTCTCTCTCTATTTGTCTCACTGTGTGTGTCCCCCCCCCCCCCCCTCTCTACATGGATGTGTAGGGGCTTGAGACCTTTTCTCAGTTTTGTAGATTAGTTTATTTAGCTCAGACACAGCATGGAAACAGGCCCTTCGGCCCATCGAGTCCAGGCCGACCATCGATCACCCTAGTTCTATGCTATCCCACTTTCTCATCCACTCCCTACACACTAGTCAGTAATTTACAGAGGGGCCGATTAACCTACAGACCCGCAAGTTTTTAAGATGTGGGAGGAAACCGGAGCACCCGGAGGAAACCCACGAGGGTCACTGGGAGACTTGACTTGGCTTGAAAGATGGCACTCGAGGTCAGCATCGAACCCGGGTCCCTGGCGCTGTGAGGCAGCAGCTCTACCCGCTGTGCCACCATGCCTATGAGACTTGAGAGATACAGAGTGGAAACAGGCCCTTCGGCCCATCGAGTCTGTGCCGACCAGCGATCACCCCGTACACGAGCATTATCCTACACACGGGGAACACAACTTACAATTTTTACAGAGGCCAATTAACCCACAAACCGGCACGTCTTTGGAGCGTGGGAGGAAACCTGAGCACCCGGTGAAAACCCACGCAGGTCACGGGCAGAACGTGCCAACTCCGTACAGACAGCACCCGTAGTCAGGATCGAACCCGGGTGTCTGGCGCTGTGAGGCAGCAGCTCTACCCGCTGCACCACCCTGCCGGCCCTATATTTTATGAGCAGAAGTGGTGTCCCCAAGAACAAATGCTCTGCAGAATGGGGGCTAGAATTACAATCCCGAGCTGAGCTGGACAACAACACACAAGTAGCAGAGAAACTGCCAGGAAAACAACATAACAACATCACGTTTCACCAGAATACAGAGGCCAGTTGCAGTGACTCTAGAACGCCCAATAAATAATCTTGGAAGACTTTCTCCGTTTCTGTTTGAAGGGTTTCTGAATGAAAGTTTATTCACTGAAGGAGAGATAGTTGCGTGAAGTGGCCGAGTCGACACAACAGTGGGTCTGGTCTGACCAGAGGGACACAAAATATCACACAGACCACACCAGCCTCCCCAGCTCAGAGTCTTGCCTCCAGCGTCTAGCAGAGGTTTACTGCAGCCACTGTGATGTTACCTGGTTGAGCACCTTAGCAACACTACCAGACACAGCAAACTTGTTCTGCTAACACCACAGAGCAGCGGCTGGGAGAGAGATAGTGCATCAGGATATTAGTCTGCAGATTGCAGATGCATGAATCTTGTAGCTGGGCCCCTCACAGTCCATCGATGCCCTGGACATGACTTGTTGGTCATCTGGAGATAGCGTGCCCTCTCCAGTCACTACAGAGATACTGCCACCCGCTTGCTGCCAGCTTAGTCCTTGCCCACAGTAGTGGCCTGGAGCCTCAGGTGGGACCTCTGATGGTGGGGGGGGGGGGGAGGGGGGTGTGTGTGTGGCCCGTCAGCCTGTTCACTGCACAGCGGCTCGGCTCGTTACCATTCCCGTGAATTCTTCAGAACAAAACATTAAATACTTCCATGTGAGATAGCGTCCCTCACCCAGAGTATGAGAGATGTGGGCAGAGTTATGTTGGTGGTGGCAAACACTGCCGCAGTCTGCCACCCACAGCCAGTGTTGAGCGGAAGGTTCAACTGGTTTGGTTTTGGCAGAAGCACTGATACCTTGGGCAGCCTCAGGCCGTGCCGTTGGTGAACTTGGACAGCTTGTTCTCCAGCTCTGAGATGCGTCGTTCCTGTGACTGCACGATCACCTTCAGAGATTTCACCTCATCCAGGAGTTCCTCCATGGACACACGCTGCAGGAGGGAGAGAGGGAGAGAGAGAGGGAGAGAGAGAGAGGGAGAGAGGGAGAGAGGGAGAGAGAGAGAGAGAATCAATATCTAAGACTGCAGCAAATCACAGCCCAGACCATCGCACAAACCAACCTCCCTCCCATCTGCCCCATCTACACCTCGCACTGCCTCGGCAAGGCCAGCAGCATCATCAAGGACCAGTCTCACCCCGGCCACTCCCTCTTCTGAAAGTAAGCATGCAGGTAGAGCGAGCAGTGAAGAATGTTAATGGCATGTGGCCCTTCATCGCGAGAGGATTTGAATCTAGGATAAAGGAAGTCCTACTGCAGTTGTACAGGGCCCTGGTGAGACCACACCTGGATTATTGTATGCAGCTTTGGTCTGCAAATTTGTGGAAGGACATTCTTGCTATTGAGGGAGTGCAGCACAGGTTCACCAGGTTAATTCCCTGGGTGGCGGGACTGTCATATGCTGAAAGAATGGGTCGACTGGGCTTGTATTCACTGGAATTTAGAAGGATGAGAGGGGATCTTATAGAAACATATAAATTTCTTAAAGGATTGGACAGGCTAGATGCAGGAAACATTTTCCCGATGTTGGGTTAGTCCAACTTAAGGGTCTCAACCCGAAAGGTCGCCTATTTCCTTCGCTCCATAGATGCTGACTCACCCGCTGAGTTTCTCCAGCATTTTAGTCTATCTTGTGTTATTCTCATTACACCCAAGAAGCAGGTGGGCAGATGTTTCACACAGAGAGTGGTGAATCTCTGGAACTCTCTGCCACAGAAGGTAGTTGAGGCCACAGTTCATTGGCTATATTGTGGCTAAAAGGATCAGGGGGTATGGAGAGAAGGCAGGTACAGGATACTGAGTTGGATGATCAGCCATGATCATATTGAATGTTCCCGATGTTGGGGAAGTCCAGAACAAGGGGTCACAGTTTAAGGATAAGGGGGAAATCTTTTAGGACCGAGATGAGGAAAACTTTTTTCACACAGAGAGTGGTGAATCTCTGGAATTCTCTGCCACAGAGGGTAGTTGAGGCCAGTTCATCGGCTATATTTAAGAGGGAGTTAGATGTGGCCCTTGTGGCTAAAGGGATCAGGGGGTATA
>NC_045983.1:34694878-34747378 GCF_010909765.2 Amblyraja radiata | reverse complement strand
GACCAAAACCGCACACAATACTCCAGGTGTGGTCTCACCAGGGCCCTGTACAACTGCAGTAGGACCTCCTTGCTCCTAAACTCAAATCCTCTCGCAATGAAGGCCAACATGCCATTAGCTTTCTTCACTTCCTGCTGTAACTTCAAGTAACCCTTGCTTTCCCTCTCTCCCTGTCCCTCCCCCATCCCAGTTCTCCGAACAGTCTGACTATCCTCCTGGTTAAATATTATCTTTGTCACCTTTCCCTCGGCCAACGATCATCTGTTCAACCTGAGGAAATTGCTCACCTTTCCACACAGGTAAACAATGCTCGAGTCAGCATCGTAGAATGGAAGTAGAACTCCGTTGCTGGTGTCCATCTCTTGAAGGGCCATCGGCTCATCAAAGTTATTCTGCACAGAGAGTAAAATAAATGGGTCAAAGATAACGTCCAATGTGAATGGCCACACTCAGGAGACATTAACACCTGCCTAGACCTACCTGATCTCCCAGTGGCTCAGCACTTCAACTCCCTCTCCCATTCCCACACTGACCTTCCTGTCCTGGGCCTCCTCCACTGTCAGAGTGATTGGAGGAACAGCATCTCATATTTCGCTTGGGTAGCTCACACCCCCAGCGGTATCAACATTGACTTCTATAACTTCAAGTAGCCCTCTTCATCCCCTCCCCCTTCCCCCACCAGTCTGACTGTCCTCATCTATATTTTATCTCTGTGTTTAGGAAGGAACTGCAGATGCTGGTTTAAATCGAAGGTAGACACAAAATGCTGGAGTAACTCAGCGGGACAGGCAGCATCTCTGGAGAGAAGGAATGGGTGACGTTTCAATCTGAAGAAGGGTCTCGACCAGAAACGTCACCCATTTCCTTTATCTCTGTTTGTTTTGTTGTTACCTTTTCTGAGCTAACCATGATCTATTCTACATGTTCCTTGATCTCCATCCCCTTTGTTTAGTTTTCACACCTTACTGTTCCTTATCTCTGAATCTCCCTTTCCCCTGATTCAGTCTGAAGAAAGTTCTCGACCTGAAACTTCACCTGTTCCTTCTCTCCAGAGATGCTGCCTGTCCCACATGAATCCAGCATTTTGTGTCTACCTTTGAAACTAAGATGATGCCAGATGTGGTGAACACACTTGGAGTTGTTTATTTGACTGCACGGCACGGTGGTGCAGCGGGTAGAGCTGCTGCCTCACTGCGCCAGAGACCCGGGTTCCATCCTGACTGCGGGTGCTGTCTGTGCGGAGTTTGCACGTTCTCCCCGTGACCTGCGTGGGTTTTCTCGAGGATCTCCGGTTTCCTCCCACACTCCAAAGACGTGCAGGTCTGTAGGTTAATTGGCTTGGTGTAAGTGTAAATTGTCACCAGTGCGTGCAGGATAGTGCTAGTGTGCGGGGATCGCTGGTCGGCGCGGGCTCAGTGGGCCAAAGAGCCTGTTTCCGCGCTGTATCTCTAAACTAAACTAAACTAAAGATACAGCATGGAAACAGGCCCTTCGGCCCACCGAGTCCATGCTGACCACCGATCACCCGTTCACTCTAGTTCTATGTTATCCCATTGTCTCATCCACTCCCGACACACTGGGAGTTTAATTTGTAACAATCATTTGAACATGAATCTAACCCGACTTCAAAATACCTGCATAGAGTCAGACAATAGACAATAGGTGCAGGAGGAGGCCATTCGGCCCTTCGAGCCAGCACCACCATTCAATGTGATCATGGCTGATCATCCCCAATCAGTACCCCGTTCCTGCCTTCTCCCCATATTCCCTAACTCCGCTATCTTTGTGGAATGTCTGTGGAATTCTCTGCCTCAGAGGGCGGTGGAGGCAGGTTCTCTGGATACTTTCAAGAGAGAGTTCAAGTTCAAGTTCAAGTGAGTTTATTGTCATGTGTCCCTGTATAGGACAATGAAATTCTTGCTTTGCTTAAGCACACAGAAAATAGTAGGCATTTACTACAAAACAGATAAATGTGTCCATATACCATGATATAAATATATACACACATGAATAAATAAACTGATAGTGCAAATAACAGAAAGTGGTTGGTAATAATCAGAGTTTTGTCCGAGCCAGGTTTAATAGCCTGATGGCTGAGGGGAAGTAACTATTCCTGAACCTGGTTGTTGCAGTCTTCAGGCTCCTGTACCTTCTGCCTGAAGGTAGCAGGGAGATGAGTGCTAGATAGGGCTCTTAAAGATAGCGGAGTCAGGGGATATGGGGAGAAGGCAGGAACGGGGTACTGATTGGGGATGATCAGCCATGATCACATTGAATGGCGGTGCTGGCTCGAAGGGCCGAATGGCCTACTCCTGCACCTGTTGTCTATTATAAATGTGGGCCCGTGCACTGCGAGAGGCCCCCAGGTCTACAGGAGGGCCGGTTTCTCCTGAGGGAGGCGATGGTTTGAGTGGGCGGAGGGAGACACTGAAACACATCTTCATTCCCGCAGCTTATAGTTTGTTGTGGTGGGGATGAGCCGCGAGGCAGACCTGCAGCTCCTCCTGCTGGTGGCGTGGGGAATTCACACAGCCGTCCATGGTAGGAGTCAGCGAGTCAGTCGCAGCACGGAAACAGGCCCTTCGGCCCAACTCACCCATACTGATCCAGATGCTGCCTCGGCAAGGCCAGCAGCATCATCAAGGACCAGTCTCACCCCGGTCACTCCCTCTTCTCCCCTCTCCCATCGGGCAAGAGGTACAGAAATGTGAAAACGCACACCTCCAGATTCAGGGACAGTTTCTTCCCGGCTGTTATCAGGCAACTGAACCATCCTACCACAACCAGAGAGCGGTCCTGAACTACTATCTACCTCATCTATCCTTTGCTGATCAAACCTTGCTGGCTTTACCTTGCACTAAATGTTATTCCCTTATCATGTATCTGTACACTGTAAATGGCTTGATTGTAATCACGTATTGTCTTTCCACTCTGTGCATCTACCTGATCTATTCCTCTCATGATTTTCCTCTATAAGATCTCCCCTCATCCTCCTGTGCTCCATGGAATAGAGACCCAGCCTATTCAACCTCTCCCTATAGCTCACACCCTCTAGTCCTGGCAACATCCTCGTAAATCTTCTCTGAACCCTTTCAAGCTTGACTATCTTTCCTAAAACATGGTGCCCAGAACTGAACACAATATTCCAAATGCGGTCTCACCAACGTCTTATCCACCTGCAACTCGACCTTCAAGGATCCCTCTGCTCTACAACACTATCCAGAGGCCTACCATTCACTGTGTAGGTCCTGCCCTTGTTCGACATCCCAAAATGCAACACCTCACACTTCTCTGTATTAAATTCCATCAACCATTCCTCCGCCCAGCTGGCCACAAAATGCCTCAAGACAGGCCTCAGAAGGCCACAAGATAGACACAGAGTGCTGGAGTAACTCAGCGGGTCAGGCAGCATCTGTGGAGAACATGGATAGGTGACGTTTCACAGAGTGCTGGAGTAACTCAGCGGGTCAGGCAGCATCTGTGGAGAACATGGATAGGTGACGTTTCACAGAGTGCTGGAGTAACTCAGCGGGTCAGGCAGCATCTGTGGAGAACATGGATAGGTGACGTTTCACAGAGTGCTGGAGTAACTCAGCGGGTGCAGCAGCATCTATGGAGCTAAGGAAATAGGCAACGTTTCGGGTCGAAACCCTTCCGGGTTTCGGCCCGAAAGGTTGCCTATTTCCAGAAGGGTTTCGGCCGGAAACGTTGCCTATTTCCTTCGCTCCATAGATGCTGCTGCACCATAACTCAGCGGGCCAGGCAGCATCTGTGGAGAACATGGATTGGTGACGTTTTTGAGTTTAGTTTAGTTTTATTGAGTTTAGAGACACAGCATGGAAACAGGCCCTTCGGCCCACTGAGTCCGCGGCGTACACTAGCACTATCCTACACATGAGAGGCTCGCTAGGAAGGAACTACAAATGCTGGTTTACAATGAAGATAGACACAAAAAGATGGAGTAACTCAGCGGGTCAGGCAGCATCTCTGGAGAGGTGGAGAAATGGATGTTTCGGGTCGAAACTCTTCTTCAGACTCTTCAGGCTACAAACCTGCACGTCTTTGGAGTGTGGGAGGAAACCGGAGCACCCGGAGAAAACCCACACAGGTCACGGGGAGAACGTACAAACTCCGTACAGACAGCACCTGTAGTCAGGATGGAACCTGGGTCCCTGGCGCTGTGAGGCAGCAGCTCTACCCGCTGTGCCACCGTGCCGGTTAATGAACTGATGAGGGTGTGATCGTACCGGGTCCCACAGCGCCAGCTGCCGCTCGCTCATCTTGCTGAAGCCGGTGGTGAACACCTTGCCATCGGCCAGGAAAATGGCCCTCATTGGCCGAGCGCCCTCGTGAGCCTTCTCCTTCTCCTGGGCGGGCGGGAACACAAGAGCAACACGTCAGAGAGCACACACAACACATACAGCACAGCACCCTAGGGTGCCCTGGCACCCTGTACTACATATAGTCATAGAGTGATACCACATGGAATCAGGCCCTTCAGCCCAACCTGCCCATACTGGCCAACATGTCCCATCTACACCAGTCCCACCTGCCTGCGTTTGGCCCAAATCCCTCTAAACCTGCCCATCCTAAAGGAACGCCCTTTAATTCTGAGGCTGTGCCCTCTGGTCCTAGACTCTCCCACTAGTGGAAACATCCTCTCCACATCCACTCTATCCAGGCCTTTCACTATTCGGTAAGTTTCAATGAGGTGTCCCCTCATCCTTCTAATCTCCAGTGAGTACAGGCCCAGTGCTCAGCAGAGGCAGAGGCAGATATGCTGGCTGTGTTAAGGGGTTTTATGAAAGGCCTGGATTGCGTGGATGTGGAGAGGATGTTTCCACTAGTGGGAGAGTCTAGGACCAGAGGTCACAGCCTGAGAATTAAAGGGCCTTCTTTAGGAAGGAGATGAGGAGGATTAGTGCGGGTGTCAGGGGTTATGGGGAGAAGGCAGGAGAATGGGGTTAGGAGGGAGAGATAGATCAGCCATGATTGAATGGCGGAGTAAACTTGATGGGCCGAATGGCCTGACTCTGCTCCTATCACTTATGACTACGAAGGGAATGGAGGGATGTGGATCACATGCAGGGAGATAAGAATTGGTCTCGGCATCAAGTTTGGCACAGGAAATAAATGTCCTCATCTCCCAGGCAAGGTGCTATGACGGAGCCGAGGTTGAGTGGCCAGGTGTGTGGCAGGTGGTTGAGAGGCCAGGTGTTGTCCAGGTGGTTGTAACACCAGGTGTGGGCAGGTGGTTGTAACACCAGGTGTGGGCAGGTGGTTGAGAGGCCAGGTGTGGGGCAGGTGGTTGAGAGGCCAGATGTTGACCAGGTGGTTATAACACCAGGTGTTGTCCAGGTGGTTGTAACACCAGGTGTGGGCAGGTGGTGAGAAGCCAGGTGTGGGGCAGGTGGTTGAGAGGCCAGGTGTGGGGCAGGTGGTTGAGAGGCCAGGTGTGGGGCAGGTGGTTGAGAGGCCAGGTGTGGGGCAGGTGGTTGAGAGGCCAGGTGTGGGCAGGTGGTTGAGAGGCCAGGTGTTGTCCAGGTGGTTGTAACACCAGGTGTGGGCAGGTGGTGAGAAGCCAGGTGTGGGGCAGGTGGTTGAGAGGCCAGATGTTGACCAGGTGGTTTAGGGGCCAGGTATCAGGGAGCAGTATGCGGTGGGGACTTACAATGACAACACACTGTTCCCTGGGGTCGATGATGCGCACTCTCTTGTCCTTGCTGGTGGTACAGATGAGGCTGCCGTTGTGATTCCAACACACGTTGTAGATCAGATCGGTGTGAAGCTCGTCGAGAGTAATCAGCGGATCTCCTGTCCCCACGTTCCAGATGATGATCACGTTATCGCTGCCTGAAACACACGTGGTACAGAATGAGGCCGCACGCAAACTGGAGGACCACCACCCCATGTTTCACTTGGTACAGACACAGAGTGCTGGAGTAACTCAGCGGGTTAGGCAGCGTCTCTGGAGAACATGGATGGGTGATGTTTCTGGTCGAGACCCTTCTTCAGATTTAGTTCAGCGTGAAACCAGGTGTGAAAACAGGTGTGAAAACAAGTGTGAAAACAGGCGAAACCAGCGATCCCCGCACACTAACACAGTGATTGGTGGTGGTCGGAGGGGCCGTAGGCGCAGATTGGCAGCCACGCTTCCGTCAGTCTGCCCCAGGGCAGCTGTGGCTACAGAAGTAGCTTACCACCACCGAGTGTGACTGAGGAGTGAATGAATAATGCGATGTAAAGCGCCTTGAGTATTAGAAAGGCGCTAGATAAATCCCATCCATTATTATTATTATTATTACATTCATAAGAAGCCAATTAACCTATGAACCTGTATATCTTTGGAGTGTGGGAGGAAACCGGAGCACCCGGAGAAAACCTACAAGGTCACAGGGAGAACGTGCAAACTCTGCACAGACAGCGCCTGTAGTCAGGATGGAACCCAGGTCTAAAATGTCCCTAGTGTGTGTAGGATAGTGTTAGTGTGCGGGGATCGCTGGTCGGGGCGGATTCGCACATTAACCCAAAGGGCCTGTCTCCGCGCATTATCTCTCAAAATAAAAAATTCCTATTTAGTCACACTTCATTTAAAACAGGCTTGGTTAGAACATTCCGCAGCCAACAACAAGACTATTCTCTGAACGGCTTGTCCCTGCATCATTACCTTCAATGCACCAATTTAATTGAACAGCGTGAATTAGTTACAATGATGAGTTTAATTTTGTGCAAGTCTTTGTCAATAACACACGATGAACTTTATAAATCACTTGGCAATCACATTTTCATTAGAGAGGGGTTGGCTGGGGCAGTGCAGACAACTGAGGGACTGACTGGCCGGGCGACATGTGGGCAGAAGACCACCAGTGTCCAGAGAGTTGTGGACGCAGCCCAGACCATCACGCCAACCAACCTCCCTTCCATTGACTCCATCTACACCTCACGCTGCCTCGGCAAGGCCAGCAGTATAATTAAGGACCAGTCGTCCTGCACACAAACACTACCCTACACACAATTCAATTCAATTCAACGTTAATGTCATTGCACAGATACAAGTATGGGTACAACGGAATGCAGTTTAGCGTCAGTCCGTAGTAATAGTGCAATATAGAAATAAAAATACAGAATAAGCAACCAATGTGGACGGAGAGACTGGAGAAATCTATCGGCGGGACTCCGAGTTCAGCAGTGTGATAGTGTTGTTGTAGAAGCTGTTCCTCATCCTACTGGTACGAGACCTGAGGCTCCTGTACCGCCTCCCTGATGGGAGGAGGGCAAACAGTCCATGGTTGGGGTGGGAGGGGTCTTTGATGATCTTCCCGGCCCGTCTCAGACACCGTTTTCGGTGGAGGGCATCCATGGCAGGGAGCGGGGCACCGATGATGTGCTGCGCGGTTTTCACCACCCGTTGTAGTGCCTTCCTGTCCGCAACAGTGCAGCTGCTGTACCATACCGTGAAGCAGGCGGTCAGGATGCTCTCGATGGTACACCGGTAGAAGTTGGTCAGTATCTGGGGGGACAGGTGAGCTTTCTTGAGCCTCCTCAGGAAGTAAAGGCGCTGCTGCGCCTTTTTGATCAGCTTGGAGGTGTTGAGGGACCAGGACAGATCCTCCGAGATGTGTCCCCGAGGAATTTGTAGTTGGAGACGCGCTCCACCTCAGTCCCGTTTATATGGATGGGGGTATGTCTGACTCCTCTGTTCTTCCTGAAGTCAACAAATAATTTCCTTCGTCTTCTTGGAGTTGAGGACGAGGTTATTGTTGGCACATCAGGTTGTCAGGTGCTGGACCTCCTCTCGGTAGGCTGACTCATCGTTGTCACTGATCAGTCCTACCACCGTGGTGTCGTCAGCAAACTTAATGATGGCGTTGGATCAAAAGGAACTGAAGGTGAGGATTAAGGAGGGGAAAGAAGCCTATAGGTTCAAATTAGAACGACAGCTGCAGCAAGATGGTGTGAAGCAGGTATGGGCTGGAATGCGAAAGATCACGGGCATGAAGCAGAATGGTGGTACACTGCCTGATGGTGAACAGAGTCTGGCTGATGATCTGAACAGATTCTTCAACAGATTTGACTGCTCCACACCACCCCAGCCTCCCCCACCTGGTCTGCTGACCATTGCTGCTTCCTCTCCACCTCCCATCCCTCTCTCCATCACTCCTGAGATGTCACCTGTACGGAGTCCCCTCTTTCCACCTCCCACTCCACCGGCAGCCCCACCCATGACTCTTCATACTGCTCAGGTCAAGGTGATGCTGGACAGACTGAAGCCAGGGAAAGCAGTGGGGCCTGATGACACCAGCCCAAGGCTACTGAAGACTTGCTCTTCAGAGCTGTGTGGTATTCTAACACACCTGTTCAACCTGAGCTTGCGTCTACAGAGGGTTCCAAGGCTGTGGAAAACATCTTGCCTGGTACCTGTCCCAAAGAAGACCCATCCCACTCTCCACAATGACTACAGACCAGTAGCGCTCACCTCACATATTATGAAGACATTTGAGAGACTTGTCCTTTCCTACATCAGGACTAGTGTGTCAAATCAAATGGATCCTTTACAGTTTGCATATCAGCCTAACATCAGTGTCGATGATGCCCTCATTTACATGCTGCAGAGGGTGTACACACATTTGGACACTACTGATGCATCTGTAAGGATTACATTTTTTGACTTCTCAAGTGCCTTCAACACAATTCAGCCCCGACTGCTAGGGGAGAAGATGGAGAAGATGAAAGTGGATCCATCACTGGTACTGTGGTGTTTGGATTACCTTTCCCTCAGACCACAGTACGTGCGCCTACAGAACAGTGTCTCGGGCACCATCTTGAGCAGCACAGGGGCTCCACAAGGAACTGTGCTGGCTCCGTTCCTGTTTACCATCTACACAGCGGATCTCCAATGTAACACCAACAGCTGCTTTTTGCAGAAGTTTTCGGATGATACAGCTGTTGTCGGCCTCATTAAAGGGGGCAATGAGGAGGAGTATAGAGACATAATAAGTAACTTTGTGGAGTGGAGTGCACACAATAACCTCGATCTTAACACCAAAAAAACAAAGGAGATAGTTGTGGACTTCAGGAGGGGGAGGAGGAGGACTCAAGCAACACCAATCACCATTAAGGGCACTGAGGTGGAGGTGGTCGCTAACCACAGGTACCTTGGGGTGCAGCTTGACAGTGAGCTGAACTGGAAGTGTCATATGGAGGCTGTGTACAGGAAGGGACAAAGCCGACTGTATTTTTTAAGGAGGCTGAGGGCATTTAACATCTGCCAACCCCTACTGTGCAGTGTCTACCATTCAGTGGTGGCCAGTGCTCTGTTTCTTGCTGTGGCCTGTTGGGGAGATGGCGCCCGTATAGCGGATAAAAACAGACTGGACAAGCTAATCAGGAAGGCCGGCTCAGTGGTCGGGGCTGAGCAACGAACGGTCCAGCAGGTGGCAGAGGCCAGAACTCTGAACAAACTAGGTTCTATAATGACCAACCCCACTCACCCACTCCATGCACTGAAGGTGATCAAGAGCAGCATCTTCAGTCAGAGGCTGATTGCACCAATGTGCAAAACTGAGAGACATAGGAAGTCCTGTTTACCAGCTGCTATAAGGTTATATAATGCGCATAAATAACTGCACTTTTTTTTAAATTAATTGTATTTTAACTTGTATTTTAACTTGTATTTTAACTTGTTAAGTATGGAAGCCATTTGAGGAAATGTGTGGTGTTATGTCTGTCTTGAAGCTGTCGTGGCACTGTAATTTCCTGTAAAGGATTATTAAAGGTATAATCAATCAATCAATCAATCAATCAATCAATCGATCCGTACTTAGGGATGCAGTCGTGGGTGAAGAGGGAGTAGAGGAGAGGGCTGAGCACACAGCCCTGTGGCACGCCGGTGTTCAGTGTTATAGTGGTGGATCAAGGCAGAGTGTAGGGCCGCCGATATGGCGTCCTCTGTAGACCTGTTGGTCCGGTAGGCAAACTGATGGGGGTCCAGTGTGGGGGGGAGGCTGGCTTTGAGGTGAGCCAAGATCAGCCGCTCAAAGCACTTTGCAATGACAGGGGTGAGTGCCACTGGGCGGAAGTCATTGAGACTCCCTGTAGCTGATTGTTTGGGCACTGGCACGATGGTTGATGTCTTGAGGCAAGTAGGGACGACACCCTGGGCCAGTGACAGGTTGAAAATGTCAGTGAAGACCAGGGATAGTTGTCCAGCACATGCCCTAAGCACACGCTCGGGGATGCCATCGGGGCCACACTAGGGACAATTTACAAATTTACCAAAGCCAATTAACGTACAAACATGTGCATCTTTGGAGTTTGGGAGAAAACCGGAGCACCCAGAGAAAACCCACGCAGGTCACGGGGAGAACGTGCAAACTCCGTACAGACAGCACCCGTAGTCGGTATCGTAACCCGGATATCTGGCGCTGCGAGGCAGCAACTCTACCGCTGCGCCACCGTGCTGCCTGACCCGTTACTCCAGCAATGACATAGAGTGATACAGCGTGGGAACAGGCCCTACGGCCCAACTTGCCCACACTGGCCAACAATGCCCCATCTACACTAGTCCCACCTGCCTGCGTTTGGTCCATATCCCTTTAAAACTGTCCTATCCATGTACCTGTCTAACTTTTTTTTAAAGTGTTAGGATAGTCCCAGCCTCAACTACCTCCTATGGCAGCTTGTTCCATACACCCATCACCCTCTGTGTGAAAACATTACAACTCATATTCCTATTAAATCTTTCCCCCTTCACCTTGAACCTATGTCCTCTGTTCCTCGATTCCCCTACACTGGGCAAGAGACTCTGTGCATCTACCCGATCTATTCCTCTCATGGTTTTATGCACCTCTATAAGATCACCCCTCATCCTTCTGCGCTCCAAGGACTAGAGACCCAGCCTACTCAACCTCTCCCTATAGCTCACACCCTCTAGTCCTGGCAACACCCTCGTAAATCTTCTCTGAACCCTTTCAAGCTTGACCACATATTTCCTGTAACATGGTGCCCAGAACTGAACACAATATTCCAAATGCGGTCTCACCAACGTCTTATACAACTGCAACGTGACCTCCCAACTTCTATACTCAATACTCTGACTGATGAAGGCCAATGTGCCAAAAGCCTTCAAGGAACCATGCACCTGCACTCCTAGATCCCTCTGTTCTACAACACTCCCCAACAGGTAAATATGTCAACCCTTCACCTTCAAACCTATGCATTGTGTTTGATTGGCAGGTGTGGCTTGGCTTGAGCCGACCCTGCCTACAGGTGATGGCGTTACCTGCCCACAGGTGATGGTGTTACCTGCCCACAGGTGATGGCGTTACCTGCCCACAGGTGAATGCGTTACCTGCCCACAGGTGATGGCGTTACCTGCCTACAGGTGATGGTGTTACCTGCCCACAGGTGATGGTGTTACCTGCCCACAGGTGATGGCGTTACCTGCCTACAGGTGATGGTGTTACCTGCCCACAGGTGAATGCGTTACCTGCCCACAGGTGATGGCGTTACCTGCCTACAGGTGATGGTGTTACCTGCCCACAGGTGATGGTGTTACCTGCCCACAGGTGATGGTGTTACCTGCGCTCAGTAGGACGTTGCGTGCAGTTGGATGCCAGGAGATGATGCCCACCCGCTTCGAATGTCCTTCCAACACGACGATGGGATCGGTGATGTTGCGTAGAGTCAGGTGGTCTGGGATCTGCCATACCTGGGAGGAGAAGACAGCTGATTAGAGAGCGTCAGAGAACCTCACAACGGCACGGTGGCGCAGTGGTAGAGTCGCTACCTTTCAGCGCTTGTAGCACCGGATTCAATCCTGAGCACGGGTGCTGTCTGTACGGAGTTTGCACGTTCTCCCCGTGACCTGTGTGGGTTTTCTCCAGGTGCTCCGATTTCCTCCCACATTCCAAAGACGTGCAGGTTTGTAGGTTAATTGGCTTGGTAAATGTAAAAATTGTCCCTAGTGTGTGTGTGCGTGTGTAGGATAGTATTAGTGTGCGGGGATCGCTGGTCGGTGCGGACTCGGTGGGCCGAAGGGCCTGTTTTCGCACTTTATTGCTAGTCTAAATTCTTAAGTGATATTTGGGTCAGGAGGCTTCATCAGACTGTGTGACAAAACAAACTGCAGATGCTGGTTTACACCAAGGATACACACAAAGTGCTGGAGTAACTCAGCGGGTCAGGCAGCATCTCTGGAGAGAAGGAATGGGTGACGCTTTGGGGTCGAGACCCTTCTTCGGACTGAACCTGTGGAATACTGTGTTCAGTCTTGGTCACCCTGCCATGGGAAAGATGCAGAACAAAGAACTGCAGATGTGTTCAAGAAGGAACTGCAGATGCTGGAAGATCGAAGGTAAACAAAAATGCTGGAGAAACTCGGCGGGTGCAGCAGCATCTATGGAGCGAAGGAAATAGGCCGTTTCGGGCCGAAACCCTTCTTCAGACTGATAGGGGGTGGGGGGGGGAGAAGGAAGGAAAAAGGGAGGAGGAGGAGCCCGAGGGCGGGGGGATGGGAGGAGACAGCTCGAGGGTTAAGGAAGGGGAGGAGACAGCACGGGCTAGCAAAACTGGGAGAATTCAACGTTCATGCCATCCGGACGCAAGCAACCCAGGCGGAATATGAGGTGCTGTCCCTCCAATTTCCGGTGTTGCTCATTCTGGCAATGGAGGAGACCCAGGACAGAGAGGTCGGATTGGGAATGGGAGGGGGAGTTGAAGTGCTGAGCCACCGGGAGTTCAGGTAGGTTATTGCGGACTGAGCGGAGGTGTTCGGCGAAACGATCGCCCAACCTATTAGTCTCCCCGATGTAAATCAGCTGACATCTAGAGCAGCGGATGCAGTAGATGAGGTTGGAGGAGATGCAGGTGAACCTTTGTCGCACCTGGAACGACTGCTTGGGTCCTTGAATGGAGTCGAGGGGGGAGGTGAAGGGACAGGTGTTGCATTTCTTGCGGTTGCAACGGAAAGTGCCCGGGGAGGGGGTGGTGCGGGAGGGAAGGGAAGAATTGACAAGGGAGTTGCGGAGGGAGCGGTCTTTGCGGAAGGCAGACATGGGGGGAGATGGGAAGATGTGGCGAGTGGTGGGGTCACGTTGGAGGTGGCGGAAATGGCGGAGGATTATGTGTTGTATTTGCCGGCTGGTGGGGTGAAAGGTGAGGACTAGGGGGACTGGGGAGAGAGAGCAGTGTTGCGGGGTATGGATGAGACCCTGGTGTGAGCCTCATCTATGGTGGCGGAGGGGAATCCCCGTTCCCTGAAGAACGAGGACATTTCCGATGCCCTGGTGTGGAACATCTCATCCTGGGAGCAGATGCGGCGTAGGCGGAGGAATTGGGAGTAGGGGATGGAATCTTTACAGGGGGCAGGGTGGGAAGACGTGTAGTCCAGATAGCCATGTGAGTCAGTTGGTTTGTAGTTGGTTTGTTGTAGCCTATTTCCTTCGCTCCATAGATGCTGCTGAGTTTCTCCAGCATTTTTGTGTACCTAAAGAACTGCAGATGCTGGTTTACACCAAGGATAGACACAAAGTGCTGGAGTAACTCAGCAGGTCAGGCAGCATCCCAGGAGCAAATGGATGTGTGACGTTTCAGGTCGGGATATTACAATGAGTCTGAAGAAGAGTCGCCCATCCATTTTCCCAATGATCCGCTGAGTTACTCCAGCACTTTACGCCATTTTTTTGTAGAAACATAGACAATAGGTGCAGGAGGAGGCCATTCGGCCCTTCGAGCCAGCACCGCCATTCAATATGATCATGGCTGAACACCTAAAATCAGTACCCCATTCCTGATTTCTCCCCATACCCCTCGATTCCATTAGCCCGAAGAGCTAAAACGAACTCTCTCTTGAATACATCCAGTGAATTGGCCTCACTGCCTTCTGTGGCAGAGAATTCCACAGATTCACAACTCTCTGTGTGAAAACGTTTCTCCACATCTCAATCCTAAATGTCCGACCCCTTATTCTTAAACTGTGTGACCCCTGGTTCTGGACTCCCCCAACATGGGGAATATTATTTCTGCATCTAGCCTGTCCAATCCTTTAAGAATTTTATATGTTTCTGTAAGATACCCTCTCATCCTTCTATATTCCAGTGAATACAAGCCCAGTCGACCCATTGTAAACCAGCATAGAAACATAGAAAATAGGTGCAGGAGTAGGCCATTCGGCCCTTTGAGCCTGCACCGCCATTCAATATGATTATGGCTGATCATCCAACTCAGTATCCTGTACCTGCCTTCTCTCCATACCCCCTGATCCCTTTAGCCACAAGGGCCACATCTAACTCCTTCTTAAATATAGCCAATGAACGGGCCTCAACTACCTTCTGTGGCAGAGAATTCCACAGATTCACCACTCTCTGTGTGAATTTTATTTCTTCTCATCTCAGTCCTAAAAGATTTCCCCCTTATCCTTAAACTGTGACCCCTTGTTCTGGACTTCCCCAACATCGGGAACAATCTTCCTGCATCTAGCCTGTCCAACCCCGTAAGAATTTTGTAAGTTTCTTTAAGATCTGCAGTTCCTTGTTACGACATTACTAAGATATTGAGTGGAACGATGAAATAATCTTTGATTATCTCGTTACATTATCCCAATGAGATTATGGACTTTGGGGACACACAGCAATTTTCTTCAAATATATAATAAAAAAACTGTAATGTACTTCCCTCAATCTTCTCATGTTCGTTCAGTGGTTCAAACATCACCGCAAATCACAGCAGATTAGAGGTTTACAGGACAATTTACTGACACCATTTATGTTCAATTTCGATTTAATTCAAATCACATATCACAGTTTAAATCCCCACTTTAAAAATGTTTCCATTCCCGTTGATTGTTCTGTTATTTTAGATGAATACAATTTTTGGTAGTATTGTAGAAATCTATCATTAATATCTTTAGGCAGTGTTAATGTTTCTCCCTTGTCTGTTCTAATTTTGTATATTGTTTTTTCCCCATCCAATTTACGAAGTTGACGCGCTAGTAGTTTTTGTGGTTTATCACCAAATTCAAAATTTAATTGTTTTGTATGTTGATAACGTTTTATGACTTGGTCTGAATATATCTTGTTTAATTTATATTTCAGTACTGCAATTTTATTGTGTTTTATCGTGGATGGTGCATTTTCTGTGTCTAATTGCTTTATTTCCATTTCCAGTTTCTGTTGTTTGGCCCTATACTCTTTATTAAAAAATGATTGGGAAGAAATTAATGCTCCTCGTACAAATGCTTTAAATGTTTCCCAAAGAAGGGAAGCAGAGATTTCAGGGCTATCGTTAGCCTCAAAAAACATTTTAATCTGTTTTATTAGGTATTCATTACATAACTTATCTTTTAAGATTTGGGGATTTTTACAGAATTGTATGTTTGCGGGTCTAGATCAGAAAGAGAGAGAATTACTAGGGGCTGAAATTACGATAAAAGACATCGAAGAGTCAATCAAATCTTTAAAAAACGGAAAAGATGGTCTAAATTCTGAATTTTATTAAAAAAATTATGATTTGCTTTCCCCACGCCTACGGACAATGTACAAATACGCCTACACTCAACAGAAACTTCCAGAAACTCTAAATGAATCTACAATCATACTCATACCAAAAACGGACAAGGATCTTGAAGACCCAGGTTCATACCGAGCTATAGCCCTCTTAAATACTGATCAGAAAATATTAACTAAAATGTTATCTAATAGATTGAGCTTAGTGATCAGTAAATTAATACATCCCGACCAAACAGGGTTTATCCCAAAACGTTATTCATTTTATAATTTGAGAAGGCTATTCAATATTATATACTCCAATAGAATTCCTAATGCAGATCTAGCAATTATTTCGTTAGATGCTGAAAAAGCATTTGACCAGGTAGAATGGCCATATTTATTTTCGGTGATGGAAAATTTTCAACTAGGAGAGAAGTACTGTACATGGGTTAAATTGTTATATTCTAATCCAACAGCCAGAATATTAACAAACAAAATGTTATCAACTAAATTTAATCTCTCTAGAGGCTGTAGACAAGGATGTTCACTATCCCCACTATTATTTGCTCTTGCAATCGAACCCCTAGCAGAAAGCGTTAGAAACCATCCAGGAATATATGGATACAATACTAGAGACACAAGGAATAAAATCTCCTTATATGCAGATGATATACTAATATATATTACAAAGTTAGAAACTAGTATTCCAAACTTATTAAATCTAATAACTCAATTTGGTCAGTTTTCGGGATATAGAATTAATTGGAATAAAAGTGAAATCATGCCAATAACAAAATTCAATTTACATACAATACAACAATCCCCTTTTAAAATAGTTAAAGATAAATGTAAATACTTAGGAATCTATGTAACTAAGACATATACCTCTTTATTTAAACTAAATTTCCCACCCTTACTGAATAAACTACATAAGAATATTCAATACTGGAAAACACTCCCCATTTCTATGCTTGGGAGAATTAATGCTATAAAAATGATTTTTTTACCGCAACTGCTGTACCTATTTCAATTAATTCCGATATATATTCCAAAAACTTTTTTCAAAAAAGTCGACTCCATTGTTACAAGTTTTGTCTGGGATTATAAGAATCATAGAATAAGTAAAAAACATTTATGTAAGTCAAAGATAAATGGAGGTTTGGCTTTGCCAAATTTCTTATTTTATTTTTGGGCAGTCCATATTAAAAACATGAATTTCTGGCTGGAAGAAATGGATCAACAACCAGATTGGCTAATGATGGAAAAGGAAGACTGACTACCTTTTGAAATTGGACCGATCATATTTGCCCCCACAAAACTGCACAAAAAAACCTATAAAGAAAACCCCATAATACATAGTGGAATACGAATTTGGAAACAAATAAAAAAAGATTTAAAATTGAATAATATACCACTCTGCCTTCCCATTGTAAATAATCCTTCATTCAAATCATCCTTTATGGACAAAGGTTTCACACAATGGAAAAATTATGGAATCAAAAATATTGGACATCTTTATGGGAAAGGCACTTTTCTTTCATTTCAAGAGTTACAACAGAATTATGGACTGCACTCAAATAATTTCTTCAGATATCTACAAATTAGAGATTATGTTAAATCTAATGCACAAGTCTACAGGAGTAGGGAATCAGAAATTCTTGATGAATGTTTGAACAAGCATCCTAATACTGAAAAACTAATAGCTTATATTTATAACACCCTACTAAACAACGAGGTACCACCGACCGAACCATATAGATACAAATGGGAAAATGAAATAGGTCACCCTATAACGAAAGATATGTGGGACGAAAGTTTACAACAAATACATCAATGTTCATTAAATGCCAGACATACTTTAATACAATTCAAGGTCTTACATAGACTACACTTCTCTAAAATAAAACTAAATAGAATCTTCCCACAAATCTCTCCTATTTGTGATAAATGTCTACATCTAGAGGCTAATTTAACACATACGTTTGCAAACTGTATAAAACTTAAACATTTCTGGACTGATATTTTTGAAATAACTTCAGAAGTTATTAATACAAAACTGGACCCAAACACAAAATTAATAATACTTGGAATATCAGAACAAAGTTTAACACTCACAACAAACCAAAGAAATTTCCTCGACTACAGTATAATAATCGGGAAAAAATTAATATTAAAATTTTGGAAAGGCCCTAAAACCCCCACAATTAATATGTGGATTACGGAAATGTCGGAGACCCTATACTTAGAAAGAATTAGACTTGTCTTAATGGACAAACAAGATATTTTCATTAAAATCTGGGCTCCATTAATTAACTATCTGAAGGGATAGATTGGCACAGCACGAGGACCCAACTGAAACTTGAACTCAGGATCAGATGAAAAGCTATACTTTATAACCTACGAACCTATCTCCATTGATGTATTACAGGTAACACATTCCACCTCCTCTGTTTTTCTGTTTTTTTTTAATTTGTAACTTTCTACCCTCTCTCTCTCTCTTTCTATAAAAAATAAAAACACTAGAAGCAGAAGTAATTGATAACTGAAAATTTTAATAATGTATGACTGATGTATATGAAAAGTCTTTTTACTATAATATGTAACTATACTTTATAATATGTCTACTTCTAATAAAAATATTTTTTTTAAATCCCCACTTTAATATTTATGTTACTCATTTCAAATGATGGGATCATTCAAATTCCTCGGTACCAAATGACTATTATCAGGGTAATAATATCACAATTGCCATCTTCTCCGCTTCTCGTTCAAAAAGAACAGTCCAGAACTTTTTTTATTATTGGGCTAAATTATGGTCATAAATTCATAAGTGATAGGAGCAGAATTAGGCCATTCGGCCCATCAAGAATTAGGCCATTCGGCCCTAACCCCATTCAATCACGGCTGATCTATCTCTCCCTCTCAACCCCATTCTCCTGCCTTCTCCCCATAACCCCTGACACCCGTACAAATCAAGAATCTATCTATCTCTGACCTGGCCTCCACAATTAATTCCACAGATTCACCATCCTCTGACTAAAGAATTTCCTCTTCAGCTTCTTTCAAAAGGTACGTCATTTTATGCTGAGGCGAGGGCTATTTCTATTGACTATTTAATTAACTAATTAATTTAATTCACTGAAATTAACCGTTTAGCCTGATGTCAGTGCTAATAATAGAATGCCAATATCTGATTATAAAATGTCCTTCTGTTTCAGAGACAATTGTTGCGTGCAATGTTCTGTGATCAGTAGAAAGTTCATCTCTATGTAGGGAGGCAAATAATGAACTATTCATAACAGAAATATTTACGATAAGCTGAATCTATGCTACGTTAGGTGGCATGGTGGTGCAGCGGGTAGAGTTGCTGTCTCACAGCGCCAGAGACCCGGGTTCCATCCTGACTACGGGTGCTGTCTGTACGGAGTTTGTACGTTCCGCCCGTGAACTGTGTGGGTTTTCTCCGGGTGCTCCCGTTTCCTCCCACCCTGCAAATACGTGCGGGTTTGTGGGTTAATTGGCTTCTGTAGATTGTCCCTAGTGCGTAGGGAGTAGATGAGAAAGTGGGATAACATAGAACTGGTGAACAGGTGATGGATGGTCGGCGTGGACTCAGTGGGTCGAAGGGCCTGTTTCCATGCTGTACCACTGAATCCCGCCCGAGTTGCGAGGTTGAGGATGACCTGGAGCGGGGCCTTACATCGTCTGGCCGCGGGACTTATTTACCATCGCCCGCCGGGGGCTTTGACTCTGACATCGGGAGGAGAATGGGGAGAGCAGGGGAGAGATAAGACTTTGCCTTCCATCACAGTGAGGAGGAGATTCGCTGTGATGGATGTCTGTGTGAACTATGTTGTGTCTTGTTTCTTCTTCTTCTTTGCATGACTGCAGAAACCAAATTTCGTTTGAACCTCTGGGTTCAAATGACAACAAATAAAATCTAATCTAATCTAATCTAATCTAATCAATCGATCAAACTGCGATCAACACTTCACTTCACCCAAGAGGCCACGGTTGTTTTTAGATTTGCAGAATCCTTCTGATACCCTAGTTGTGGAATAAATATCTTGCACCAGAGGGAGAACTAAGTTTCAAGGCAAATGCATGGAAACTGCACTGTAGAAAGATAGCCTATGTGTAAACAGTGGTACACCTTACAGAGCTGTTTGATGAGAGGTCTTTGTTGCCTCTCAGTTTAAAGTCACTGACTTCTAGACTAAAGGAGATAGATTTATGTTCATGAATTCTAGGAGCAGAATTAGGCCATTTGGCCCATCGAATTGAACCATATAAGATTATTAAGGGTTAGGACACGATAGAGGCAGGAAACATGTTCCCAATGTTGGGGGAGTCCAGAACCAGGGGCCACAGTTTAAGAATAAGGGGTAAGCCATTTAGAACGGAGATGAGGAAACACTTTTTCTCACAGAGAGTGGTGAGTCTGTGGAATTCTCTGCCTCAGAGGGCGGTGGAGGCCAGTTCTCTGGATACTTTCAAGAGGGAGCTAGATAGGGCTCTTAAAGATAGCGGAGTCAGGGGATATGGGGAGAAGGCAGGAACGGGGTACTGATTGGGGATGATCAGCCATGATCACATTGAATGGCGGTGCTGGCTCGAAGGGCCGAATGGCCTACTCCTGCACCTATTGTCTATTGAGTCTACTCCGCCATTCAATCATGGCTGATCGATCTTTCCCTCTCAACCCCATTCTCCTGCCTTCTCCCCATAGCCCGTTAAGGTGATAGGAAAATATCTAATAGGAACCTGGTGGTTCTACACAGGTGGGTGTATGGAACGAGCTGCCAGAGGAGGTAGTTGAGGCTGGGAATGTAAAAAAACATTTAAAGGATATTTCGACAGGTACATGGACAGGAAATGTTTAGAGGGATAGGAGCCAAACGTGGACAAAAGGTTCTAGCTTAGATGGGGCATGTTGGTTGGCATGGGCAGGATGGGACGAAGGGCCTGTTTCCGGGCTGAATCACTCCGTGTCTCTATTGGGGGATTGAGGGCTAATGGGCCTCTCTCATTTCAGCGATTTTTTCGGTGACTGTCATAGTCGTAGCAGGTCTCCAAAACGACAATGTCTCCCCACGACAATGTCTACAACAACCTAACCCCTAGTCGATGTCAAGCTACGGCAAGCTACCGACAACCGGCGACCCATTAGGCCGTCCACCTACGACAACGTACGTCCGCCCGCGACAAGCTACGTCAAGCTACGACCCTGTCGGCAACAACCGAAGACAACTCAGTCGGCCGATACCTGTCGCCGGTTGACGTAGGTTGATGTAGGTTGACGTAGGTAGCCGCCAATGGAATTCACCAAAGTCAGCACCGGCGATAACCTACGTCAGGCTGCGACCGTTGGCGTCGAGCCCACGGGCGCCGACTGTGGCCGAAAAGTTTTGAACATTTCAAAATCCGGCGGCGACCAGAAAAACGGTACGACTCTTTGGGCGACTGCGGAGACCAAACAGGCCGCACCCCGGCGACAGCCTAGTCGCCTAAAAAATCACCTAAGTGGGACAGGCCCATATGGCTAAGACGGCTAAGACTATTATCATAAGCTCATAAGAGATAGGAGCAGAATTATGCCATTCGGCCCATCAAGTCTACTCCACCATTTAATCATGGCTGATCTATCTCTCCCTCCCAACCCCATTCTCCTGCCTTCTCCACATATCCCCGGACACCCGCACTAATCAATAATCGATCCAGCTACCTCATCTATATTATTAAGTATGTGAAAGTCGGATCAAAATCTGAGTTGTTTTTCCACTAAAATTGGAAAATCTTAATTCCATTAAAATCTGGTTTTAAACTTTCTTCAATGGAATATTCACGGTGAAGTAATCTTACGTGAACAGAGATCGGGTGGACAGGCAGAGCCCTTTTCCCAGAGTAGAGACATCTAACGGTGGAGGACATATCTTGATGGTGAGAGGAGCAACGTTTAAAGGAGGTGTGAAGGCGAATGGTATGTTAGCGTTCATAGCAAAAGGTTTTGAGTATAAGAGCAGGGAGGTTCTACTGCAGTTGTACAGGGTCTTGGTGAGACCACACCTGGAGTATTGCGTACAGTTTTGGTCTCCTAATCTGAGGAAAGACATTCTTGCCATAGAGGGAGTACAGAGAAGGTTCACCAGACTGATTCCTGGGATGTCAGGACTTTCATATGAAGAAAGACTGGATAGACTTGGCTTGTACTCGCTAGAATTTAAAAGATTGAGGGGGGATCTTATAGAAACTTACAAAATTCTTAAGGGGTTGGACAGGCTAGATGCAGGAAGATTGCTCCCGATGTTGGGGAAGTCCAGAACAAGGGGTCACAGTTTAAGGATAAGGGGGAAATCTTTTAGGACCGAGATGAGGAAAACATTTTTCACACAGAGAGTGGTGAATCTCTGGAATTCTCTCCCGCAGAAGGTAGTTGAGGCCAGTTCATTGGCTATATTTAAGAGGGAGTTAGATGTGGCCCTTGTGGCTAAAGGGATCAGGGGGTATGGAGAGAAGGCAGGTACAGGATACTGAGTTGGATGATCAGCCATGATCATATTGAATGGCGGTGCAGGCTCGAAGTGCCGAATGGCCTACTCCTGCACCTATTGTCTATGTTTCTATGTTTCTATGTGTGTGGGGCAAGAGTCCAGGACCAGAGGGCACAGCCTCAGAATTAAAGGACGTAAGTTTAGAAAGGAGATGAGGAGGAATTTCTATCGTCAGAGGGTGGTGAATCTGTGGAATTCTTTGCCACAGACGGCTGTGGAGGCCAAGTCAGTGGATATTTTTTAGGCAGAGATAGATAGATTCTTGATTAGTACGGGTCTGGGGTTATGGGGAGAAGGCAGGAGAATGGGGTTAGGAGGGAGAGATAGATCAGCCATGATTGAATGGCAGAGTAGACTTGATTGGCCGAATGGCCTAATTCAGCTCCTATCACTTATGAATTTATGAGCTGTGAGCATAGAAATGATGGGCCGAAGGGCCTGTTCCTGTGCTGTACTGCTCCATGTTCTATGTAATAGTTATTTAGATTGTACACACATTGAAGCAGACATTTGTAACTCTGAGGACGGGATTGTGTGTGGTTTTAAGTGATTGAGGAAAAGGCAGATTGTTGAACAGGAGAGGGCAGCACTGAGCAATGTAATGGTTCACTATACGATCTGCCTGCATCAGGAACTCAATTCTGCAGCAACAGAGTTATTGTGTAGGAAGGAACTGCAGAGGCTGCATCACCCCAAACATAGACACAAAATGCAGGAGTAACTCAGCGGGACGGGCAGCATCTCTGGAGAGAAGGAGTGGGTGACGTTTTGAGTCGAGATAGTCTGAGGAAGGGTCTCGACCCGAAACGTCACCTATTCCTTCTCTCCAGAGATGTTGCCCGTCCCGCTGAGTTACTCCAGCATTTTGTGTCTGTCTACAGCAACGTCTGCAGCGATAAGTCATCGAGTTGCTGCCTCGCAGCGTCTGAGGTCCAGGTTCGATCCTGACATCAGCTGCTACCTGTGTGGAGTTTGCACGTTCTCCCTGCGACCTGCGTGGGTTTTCTCCGGGTGACTTTAGAATTTACTTTTAGACTTTAGAGATACAACACGCAAACAGGCCCTTCGGCCCAATGGGTCCGTGACGACCAGCGATCTCCCCGTACACTAGCTCCGACCTACATACTGGGAACAATTTACAATTTTGACCGAAGCCAATTAACCTACAAACCTGCACGTCTTCGCAGTGTGGGAGGAAACCGGAGCACCCGGTGAAAACCCACGCAGGTCACGGGGAGAACGGGCAAACTCCGTACAGACAGCACCCGTAGTCACGATGGAACCCGGGTCTCTGGCGCTGTGAGGCAGCAGCTCTACCCGCTGCACCACCGTGCCACCCCCCCTCCCCCCTCCCCACATCAGCCTGAAGAAGGGTCTCGACCTGAAACGTCACCTATTCCTTCTCTCCATAGATGCTGCCTGACCTGCTGAGTTTCTCCAGCATTTTTGTCTACCTTCTTATCAGGAATGATGTTGCTGGTGTTTGTGCTGAGAGCTGCTGGTGGGTCCGGCAGAAGGGATATTTACCGGAAGGTGGCGGAGATATCAAGTCACAGAGTCACACAGAGTAGAAACAGACCCTTCGGCCCAACTTGCCCACACCAACCAACACGTCCCATCTACACTTGTCCCACCTACCTGCGTTTGGCCCATATTCCTCCAAACCTGTCCTATCCATGTACCTGTCCAAATGTTTCATAAACATTGTGACAGTCCCAGCCCCAACTACCTCCTCTGGCAGCTCGTTCCTTACACCCACCAGCCTTTGTGTAAATCAATGTGCTTGGCATCTATTAATCATTTCTCCCCTGCCGCAAAGCCCCCTCGCTCTCCCCTCCTCTCCCCTTACCGCTAAAGCAGAGATAGATAGATTCTTGATTAGTGCGGGTGTCAGAGGTTATGGGGAGAAGGCAGGAGAATGGGGTTAGAGAGGGAAAGATAGATCTGCCATGATTGAATGGCGGAGTAGACTTGATGGGCCGAATGGCCTAATTCTGCTCCTATGTCTTATGATGGGAAGGACAGCAGCAAAAACCACTAAGAAACCATTTGAAGAACCTGAGGAGCAGCCGCTCACACTCCACTTGGATAGCTTCAACCCAGCGGAGTGAACATAGACAGACACAGAGTAACGCTGGAGTAACTCAGCGGGTCAGGCAGCATCTGTGGAGAACATGGATAGGTGACATTTCACAGAGTGCTGGAGTAACTCAGCGGGTCAGGCAGCATCAGTGGAGAACATGGATAGGTGACGTTTCACAGAGTGCTGGAGTAACTCAGCGGGACAGGCAGCATCTGTGGAGAACATGGATAGGTGACGTTTCACAGAGTGCTGGAGTAACTCAGCGGGTCAGGCAGCATCTGTGGAGAACATGGATAGGTGACGTCTTGGGTTAGGACACTTCTTCAGACTGATTGTGGGGGAGGGGTGGAGGTGGAAAGGTCCCGACCCGAAAAGTCACCTAACCTTTGTTGAGATTTAATAGGAATCTGAGGGGTAACTTCCTCATACAACATTGGTGGGTGTATGGAACGAGCTGCCAGAGGAGGCAGTTGAGGCTGGGACTATCCCAATGTTGAAGAAACAGTTAGACAGGTACATGGATAGGACAGGTTTGGAAGGATATGGACCAAACACAGGCAGGTGGGACTAGTGTAGCTGGGACATGTTGGCCGGTGTGGGCAAGTTGGGCCGAAGGGCCTGTTTCCACGCTGTATCACTCTGTGACTCTAAACGCCACTATCGTAGCTGCATCTTGTAAACCAGCATCCGCAGTTCCTTGTTTCTACTTCAAAAATATTTCACTTGCTATAAAGGTTGAGAAGTTGTAACGATTGCTGGCCTTTCTTTTAGCTCCTTGTCCAATTTTGCAATCTTCATGTCGTCTGGCCAAATAACACATTTGGAAGGCACTGTTTACAGACTCTAACCATGAATTTCTTCCTCAGGGAACATAAAACATTCCAGTAATTACGTTTTCATTATCAGAATAAATTCCTGTTGCCATAGCAAATAATAAACTCCATTCTCTGAAGGTCTGGAAAGCAATGAAGAGAATTCTGCAAAGGAAATGTGTATTATCATTGGCTTCTACACACTTTAGAGTTTAGAGATACTGCGCGGAAACAGGCCCTTCGGCCCACCGAGTCCGTGCTGACCAGCAACCCCCGCACACTAGCACTATCCTACACACACTATTTACAATTTTTACCAAAGCCAATTAACCTTCAAATCTGTACGTCTTTGGAGTGTGGGAGGAAACTGGAGCATCTGTGGAGGCAGGTTCTCTGGATGCTTTCAAAGAGAACTAGATAGGGCTCTAATAGATAGCGGAGTCAGGGGATATGGGGAGAAGGCAGGAACGGGGTAATGATTGGGGATGATCAGCCATGATCACATTGAATGGCGGTGCTGGCTCAAAGGGCCAAATGGCCTACTCCTGCACCTATTGTTCATTGTCTATTGTCATCCAGAGAAAACCCACGCAGGTAACGGGGAGAACGTACAGACTCCACATAGACAGCACCCGTAGTCAGGATCGAACCTGGGTCTCTGGCGCTGTGAGGCAGCAGCTCTACCCGCTGCTCCACCGTGCAGAACCACAACTGCACACTTGGCCATGGGAACAGAATCCTTGAGGAACTCTCTCAGGAAGCGCATGTGAATGACAGTTAGTGCGGGTGTCAGGGGTTACGGGGGGGAAGGCAGGAGAATAGGGTTAGGAGGGAGAGATAGATCAGCCAGGATTGAATGGTGGAGTAGACTTGATGGGCCGAATGGCCAAATTCTGCTCCTATCACTATGTGCGGGGGGAGAGTCAGGATTGAATTCTATCAAAGGCAACCAGCGGGAGTTTACTTGCTGGAACAGAAAAATAAAACCCTCTCATTTATTCTTGTGAATCAATGAATCGCTACAGAAATAGCTGGGGCACAACGGCAAATGCCAAACAAAACCTAAACAAGAAAGATCAGAGTGCCGACTTCATAGCACGCTGAGACCAAATCAACCTTATTGGTTCCGTGGTAAAGAGTCATAGAGTGATACAGGCCCTTCGGCCCAACTTGCCCACACTGGCCAACATGTCCCAGCTACACTAGTCCCACCTGCCTGCGCTTGGTCCATATCCCTCCAAACCTGTCCTATCCATGTACCTGTCGAACTGGTTCTTAAAAGTTGGGATAGTCCCTGCCTCAACAACCTCCTCTGGCAGCTGGTTCCATACACCCACCACCCACCCGTATGAATCCAGTGTTAGAACGACTTGGGCAAAGATGAATATGACTTCATGGGTTTCCCTGGAGTACAGGAGTGTGAGATAGAGGTGGGTTTCCCTGGAGTACAGGATTGTGAGTGAGGAGTGGGTGACCCTGGACAGGTGTGCAAACCCATGAGAGATATCGACATTAAGATGAATAGCCACAGTCTTTTCCCCAGGGGTAGGCGAGTCTAAAACTAGAGGGGCATTGATTTAAGTTGAGAGGGGAAAGATTTTAAAAGGAACCCAGGGGGCAAGTCTTCCATGCGGAGGGTGGTGGGGAGATGGAACGAGCTGCCAGGGCAAGCGGCCGGGATTCACACCTGGATACCTGGATTGGGCAGGTTCAGAGAAATATGGGGAGGCGATGGAAAGTGGGACTAGTTCATGGAGCGGCACGGTGGTGCAGCGGGTAGAGCTGCTGCCTCACAGCGCCAGAGACCCGGGTTCCATCCCGACCACGGGTGCTGTCTGTACGGAGTTTGCACGTTCTCCCCGTGACCTGCGTGGGTTTTCTCCGGGTGCTCCGGTTTCCTCCCACACTCGAAAGGCGTGCAGGTATGTGGGCTAATTGGCTTGGTGTAAATGTAAATTGTCTCCAGTGTGTGTGGGAAAGAGCTAGTGTGCGGGGTGATCACTGGTTTCCACGATGTACCTCTAAATAACTAGATACATCGTGAGTCTGAAGAAGGGTCACCCATTCCTTCACTCCATCGATGCTGCCTCACCCGCTGAGTTTCTCCAGCATTTTTGTCTACCTTCTAAAAAACTAGGACTAAGCTGGGTTAGGCAACTTGGTTAGCATGGATGCGTGGGACCGAGTGGCCTGTTGCAGGCTGTACGACAATAGACAATAGACTCTATGACTTCATAGATTTGACTTTTGCGATGATTATTTTGGACTTTCCATGACATTGGAGATTGTTAGTGGTGGAGCACTCGTTGTTTCCATCCAGGATTACAGGAATCTAGCTCTTGGCAAGTTTAACGTTTCAGACTGGAATTTATTACAGAATATCTCTGGACCATGTCCCAGAACAAAGCTTTGCACAAACCTTTGTTGAACGAAAGGCTTTCAATGAAGTAGTTGAAATGAAATGCGCACAAGTCTAACTTTAAACCGGTTGCTAGGCGCTGTTGCAATGGTGTCGGCAACAAGGTCGGCACGGCGGTGCAGCGGGTAGAACCGCTGCCTCACACCGCCACCGAGCCGGGATCCATCCTGACTACGGGTGCTGCCTTTGTGGAGTTTGCACGTTCTCCCCGTGACCACGTGCGTTTTCCTCCGGGGTGCTCCGGTTTCCTTCCACATCCCAAAGACGTGCGCGTTTGTAGGTTAATCGGCCCTCTGTACATCACCCCCTAGTGGGTAACGAGTGGGTGAGCAAGTGGGATAACGTGGAAGTTCATGAGTTCATAAGTGATAGGGGCAGAATTAGGCCATTCAGCCCATCATATCCACTACGCCATTCAATCATGGCTGATCTATCTCCCCCTCCTAATCCCATTCCCCTCCCCATAACCCGAAACGTCACCTATTCCTTCGCTCCATAGATGCTGCCTCACCCGCTTTTTGTCTACTAAACCTATGTCCGCTAGTCCTCGATTCCCCTACTCTGGGCAAGAGACTCTGTACATCTACCTAATCTATTCCTCTCATGACTTTATACAGCCTTCTTCAGTCCCTTCATCTTTGCGTATGAACCAGCAGCTCTGAAGCGTCACCATTTCTCCAGAGTTGCTGCCTGATCTGCCGAGTTACTCCAGCATTCTGTGCCCTATCTTTAGTTCTTTGTATCTCCAGAAGATTGCAAGCTCCCTGGATGAGGGTGGCACGGTGGCGCAGCGCTGGCGCCAGAGCCCCGGGTGCCATCCTGGCTACGGATGCTGTCTGTACGGATGCTGGGGAGAAGGCAGGAACGGGGTACTGATTGTGGATGATCAGCCATGATCACATTGAATGGGGGTGCCGGCTCCAAGGGCCGACTGGCCTACTCCTGCACCTACTTTCTATGTTTCTATGTTTAACCACGTGGAACTAAAGAGCCTGCAGAATGCAATAGAAAGATGAAGCTAATAATATATTGGTCACGTGAGGTGACATTCAGTCCCCCTTCAAGCTTCGCAGCTTCTTTGCTGCAGCCTCGTTCAGGTCAGTCTCTGCAGAGTGAGTCCAGAAATAGCTCACGTTGGCTGCGAGCACCATCTTATTGTTTGTTCAGCAAAACTGCTCCAGAGTGGCTGTAACCCAACGATCTGCGAACCTCTCATCCATCTGTGCCGTTCAATAGTCTGACCTGCCACTCTGTGTACATGGGTGGCACGGTGGCGCAGCGGGTAGAGCTGCTGCCTCACAGCGCCAGAGACCCGGGTTCCATCCTGACTACGGGTGCTGTCTGTACGGAGTTTGTACGTTCTCCCCGTGACCTGCGTGGGTTTTCTCCGGGTGCTCCGGTTTCCTCCCACACTTCAAAGACGTGCAGGTTTGTGGGTTAATTGGCTTTGGTGTAAATGTAAAATCATCCCTAGTGTGCGGGGATCGCTGGTCGGCACGGACACGGTGGGCCGAAGGACCTGTTTCCGTGCTGTATCTCTAAACAAAACTAAACTTAAGCATTTCATCAGATGCTTCACAGCACGGTTTGGGAACAGCTCCATCCAAGACCCGCAAGAAATTGCAGCGAATTGTGGACGCAGCCCAGACCATCACACAAACCAACCTCCCTTCCATCGACTCCATCTACACCTCACGCTGCCTCGGCAAGGCCAGCAGCATCATCAAGGACCAGTCTCACCCCGGTCACTCCCTCTTCTCCCCTCTCCCATCAGGCAAGAGGTACAGAAGTGTGAAAACGCACACCTCCAGATTCAGGGACAGTTTCTTCCCGGCTGTTATCAGGCAACTGAACCATCCTACCACAAACCAGAGAGCTGTCTTGAGCTTCTATCTACCTATTTGGAGACCCTCGGACAATCTTTAATCTGTACTTCCCTCATCCTGTATCTGTACACTGTGTATGTCGCGATTGTAATCATGTATTGTCTTTCCGCTGACTGGTTAGCACGCAACAAAAGCTTTTCACTGTACCTCGTTACACGTGACAATAAACTACACTGAACTCAAACTAAACAGAGTGCTGGAGTAACTCAGCGGGTCAGGCAGCATCTGTGGAGAACATGGATAGGTGACAACTAGACAGTCGTCCTGAACTACTATCTGCCTGATTGTAGTATAGTGCTAGTGTATGGGGATCGCTGGTTGACATGGTCTCGGAGGGTCGAAGGGCCTGGTTCTGTGCTGCATCTCTAAATTAAACTAACCTGAACTGAACTACATCGGTCTGAAGAAGGGTCTCGACCCGAAACGTCACCCATTCCTTCTCTCCAGAGATGCTGCCTGAACTGCTGAGTTACTCCAGCATTTTGTGTCTATCGTTGAACTGACATCATCATCATCATCGTGGTTGCAAACATCAACGGGCGCGGTGCCTTACAATGCCGTGTACGACAGTGATCGCAACTTCTACTGAAGTGTGGACGGCCGTTGGCTCGCTAGGAGCTCATCCGCCCTTTGACGGGTCTTGTTTTTGGTCCTGCTGGGGGTCCACAGCCCCCTCCTCACCTGACAAACCAGGTGGGGGAGACAGTTTAGTCGCTGACTATCCGACCAAGGAGCAGGTAGCACGGGATTACATGGTACCCCTGGCGGGGGGAACTCGGCGGGGGGAACTCCCCCCGACCTGACCTGTAAACTGAACTAAAATTAAACTAAATCCAAACTGAACTGAACCAAATTTAACTAAACAGCCGTGACGGAGGAAGTTTGGCCGGATCTCCATCAGCACGACGGTGTAGGAAGGGCACCAGCTTACCAAGATGGTGGAGGAAGGACTACAGCTTTCCACGAAGGTGGAGGATCGGCACCAGCTTACCAAGTTGGTGGAGGAGGGGATGCAGCTTACCCTTCCTCCACCATCATGGAGAAGGGGACTGCAGCTTACCAAGATGGTGGAGGAGGGGGATGCAGCTTACCAAGATGGTGGAGGAAGGGCACCAGCTTACCAAGATGGTGGAGGAAGTGCACCAGCTTACCAAGATGGTGGAGGAGGGGATGCAGCTTACCATGATGGTGGCGAAGGGGATGCAGCTTACCAAGATGGTGGAGGAGGGGATGCAGCTTACCATGATGGTGGCGAAGGGGATGCAGCTTACCAAGATGGTGGAGGAGGGGATGCAGCTTACCAAGATGGTGGAGGAGGGGATGCAGCTTACCAAGATGGTGGAGGAGGGGATGCAGCTTACCATGATGGTGGCGGAGGGGATGCAGCTTACCAAGATGGTGGAGGAAGGACTACAGCTTACCATGATGGTGGCGGAGGGGATGCAGCTTACCATGATGGTGGCGGAGGGGATGCAGCTTACCAAGATGGTGGAGGAAGGACTACAGCTTACCATGACAGTGCAGTCCTCAGAGCCACTGGCTATGACGTTGTCATTATGAGGGCACCAGTCGATGTCCAGTACGGGGGCCGTGTGACCACACACCAGCGGGTGGTTCTTGTCCACGCGGCCAGTCTGAAAAGGAACAGAGGAACAACCTTTACTGACCCACCAACGACAAACAACATCAGTCAGAATATTTAAGAAGGAACTGCAGATGCTGGAAAAATCAAAGGTAGACATAAATGCTGGAGAAACTCAGCAGGAGAGGCAGCATCTATGGAGCGAAGGGATAAGTGACGTTTCGGGTCAGTCAGGAGATCGGACCCCACACGAAACGTCACATGTCCACTCCCATCGCTGATGCTGCCCCACCCGCTGAGTTGGCCCACAATGTCCTGCTCTGCTCAAGACCACAACAAATCGCAGAGAGTTGTAGATGTAGCCCAGTCCATCACACAGACCACACTCCCCACCATCGACTCCATCTGCACTTCACCCTGCCTCACAAAAGCAGCCGACATCATCAAAGACTTGTCCCTGTCCCACCCCGGTCATTCCTTCTTCTCCCCGCTCCCGTCCGGCAGAAAGTGCAGAAGCTTGAAAGAGCGCACCACCAGACTCAGGAACAGCTCCTTCCCCTCTGTGATCAGGCTTCTGAACGGTCCTTCCATAAGCTAGGGTACTGTCCGATTCACCTCTACCCCATTGCGGACATTGGACTTTGTCTGTGGAACTGATGCGCTACATTGCTGAGAACTATATTCTGTACTCTGTATCTTCCCCTTTGCTCTACCTATTACACTGGAGTTTGGCTTGATTGTATTCAAGAACATGGAATGTGGAACAGCACAGGAACAGGCCATTCGGCCCACAATGTCTGTGCTGAACATGATGCCAAGACCAACTCTTATCTTCCTGCACGTGATCCGTATCCCTCCATTCCCTGCATAATCATGAGCCTGTCTAAAAGTCTCTTAAACACCATTATCGTATCTGCCTCCACCACCACCCCTGGCAGCGCGTTCCAGGCACCCACCACCCTCTGTGTAAAACATAATGCCCCGCACATCTCCCTTTTCTCCCCTCTCCCATCGGGCAAGAGGTACAGAAGTGTGAAAACGCACACCTCCAGATTCAGGGACAGTTTCTTCCCGGCTGTTATCAGGCAACTGAATCATCCTACCACAACCAGAGAGCGGTCCTGAACTACTATCTACCTCATTGGAGACCCTCGGACTATCCTTGATCGGACTTTGCTGACTTTACCTTGGACTAAACGTTATTCCCTTATCATGTATCTGTACACTGCAATTGGCTCTAGTGTTGTCTTCCCGCTGACTGGATAGCACGCAACAAAAGCTTTTCACTGTACTTAGTGACAATAAACTAAACTAAAAACTGAAAATTAAACTTCCCCCACTCATCATAATGCTATGTCCTCTAGCCTTTGATATTCATCTGCTGGGGATAAAGGTTCTGACTATCAAAGTAACATTAGCAAATTTGCAGATGACACAAAGCTGGGTGGCAGTGTGAACTGTGAGGAGGATGCCATGAGAATGCAGAGTGACTTGGACAGGTTGGGGGAGTGGGCAGATGCATGGCAGATGAAGTTTAATGTGGATAAATATGAGGTTATCCACTTTGGTAGCAAAAACAGGAAGGCAGATTACTATCTAAATGGCGTCAAGTTGGGAAAAGGGGAAGTACAACGGGATCTGGGGGTCCTTGTACATCAGTCTATGAAAGTAAGCATGCAGGTACAGCAGGCAGTGAAGAAAGCGAATGGCATGTTGGCCTTTATAACAAGAGGAGTTGAGTATAGGAGCAAAGAGGTCCTTCTGCAGTTGTACAGAGCCCTGGTGAGACCACACCTGAATTGAATTGAATTGAATCCTTTATTTGTCATTCAGATCTTTCGGTCTGAACAAAATGGAGTATTGTGTGCAGTTTTGGTCCCCTAATTTGAGGAAGGACATTCTTGCTATTGAGGGAGTGCAGCATAGGTTTACAAGGTTAATTCCTGGGATGGCGGGACTGTCATATGCTGAGAGAATGGGGCGGCTGGGCTTGTACACTCTGGAGTTTAGAAGGATGAGAGGAGTTCTTATTGAAACATATAAGATTATTAAGGGTTTGGACACTCTAGAGGCAGGAAACATGTTCCCGATGTTGGGGGAGTCCAGAACCAGGGGCCACAGTTTAAGAATAAGGGGTAAGCCATTTAGAACGGAGACGAGGAAACACTTTTTCACACAGAGTTGTGAGTCTGTGGAATTCTCTGCCTCAGAGGGCATTGGAGGCCGGTTCTCTGGATACTTTCAAGAGAGAGCTAGATAAGGCTCTTAAAGAGAGCGGAGTCAGGGGATATGGGGGAGAAGGCAGGAATGGGGTACTGATTGGGGATGATCAGCCATGATCACATTGAATGGCGGTGCTGGCTCGAAGGGCCGAATGGCCTCCTCCTGCACCTGTTGTCTATTGTCTATTGCCCTCTCTATAGGGCTCACAGTTTTACACAGGTGAACACAGCACTCTGTGTTTTGCTCAGGTGTTGCAGCACCTGCAGTTACCTGCTGCCCAGTGATCGCTTCACCTATTTCACAGGAAGGAGAGAACTGTCACTTCACCTGCGAAGATTGATGAACTCATTTCATTCACTAACAACGAGTTCCTCCCATTGAATACAGATTCAGCTCACGGACTGGATGGAACAAATCACCAGCTGTTCTTCTGTAGCAAAATGTAATGTCACAAAATGGAGGTGGAGAAGGCACCTTGACCGAGAACATGAGGTGAAAGATGAACGAATACAGCACCGGACCTGGCCCTTCTGCCCACATGTTCTCTGCTATCAGACTTCTGCACGGTGGCTCACCGGTAGAATTGCTGCCTCGCAGCGCCAGAGACACGGGTTCGATCCTGACCGCTGGCGCTGTCTGTACGGCGTTTGCGCGTTCCCCCCGTGACCACGTGGGTTTTTCTCCGGGTGCTCCGGTTTTCTCCCACACTCCAAAGACGTGCAGGTTTGTAGGTTAATTGACTTGGTATAATTGTAACTTGTCCCTAGTGTGTGTGTAGGATAGTGTTAGTGTGCGGGGATCGCTGGTCAGCACGGGCTCAGTAGACTGAAGGGCCTGTTTACGTGCTGTATCTCAAAGTGGTCCCTCCATAAGCTAGGGTACTGTCCGATTCACCTCGACCCCATTGCGGACATTGGACTTTGTCTGTGGAACTGATGTGCTACATTGCTGAGAACTATATTCTGTACTGTCTATCTTCCCCTTTGTGGAAGACATGTCTGAAAGTGGTCACCTCATCTTCTATATATTCACACTCCACTGCAGACTGGATGTGTAGGAATGTGTAGGAAGGAACTGCAGATGCTGCTTTATACCAAAGATACTGTAGACACAGAGTGCTGGAGTAACTCAGCAGCTCAAGCAGCATCTCTGGAGAAAAAGGATGGGTGACGTTTCGGGTCTGAGGAAGGGTCCTGATCCGAAACTTTACCTATCCATGTTCTCCAGAGATGCTGCCTGACCCGCTGAGTTACTCCAGCACTCTGTGCCTTTTTTCTAATTAGTATTTCAGGACATTTAGGTCAGTTTTTAACCAACACCAAAGCTGGATATGATTGACCTAAATCTACGCAGGTTTCGGACTTGTCACACCAAAGACAATTGCTTTTCTTGGTGGGAAATGTCCAAACTGACCCTGAGGCGTTGGCGAGTGAGACAGCAGAGTTTAGTTTAGTTTGTTCCTGTCACATCCAACGAGGTACAGTGCAAGGCTTTTGTTTGCATGCCCTCCAATCAATTCTTATTCCACTTGTGGTGGGATCAATCTATGCTGTCTCACTGTCGGTAACCTCAGGGAGGCACGGTGGCACAGCGGTAGAGCTGTCTGTACGGAGTGCTGTCTGTACGGAGTTTGCACGTTCTCCCCCTGATCTGCGTGGGTTTTCTCTGAGATCTCCGGTTTCCTCCCACGCTCCAAAGACGTGTAGGTTTGTAGGTTTCCACGCACTATCACTCTCTGACTCTATAAGGCTTATGTTATCCCACCTGTACGTCTGTGGAGTGTGTGGGGGGGAGGTGCCATGAGGGACGGTGGGAGAACAAGGGGGTCCCGGTTTGGGGAAGGGGGGGGGGGGTGACACTCTAGTTTTAGAATCCTCTGTCCAGGGGATAGGTCTGCGTTTGTTTGTTTGTTTGTCCGTACCGGTTTAGGCGGCGTGCACACGGCCGACAGCCAACAATCGCTCGCCTTTTTCACTTTGTCACTTTTAACTTAATTTTAATTTCACGTTTTCGTCAACGTTGCTGTGTGTTGTGACTGTCGGCCGACCAATCTCCCTCCGGCCTATCGTATCGTGTTGGAGGCTGCAGCAAAGTAAAGGGTCTGTCCCACTTGCCGATGTTTATCGGCGACTGCCGGTGTCACATCAGGGTCGCCAAAAGAGTTTTGAACATTTCGAAATCCAGCGGCGTCAATATGGCATCACGCCGAGTCACATGGCGAATATTTCAGTGACCTGATACGTCAGTCAATGATGCCGGCAGTCGCTGAAACAATGGCCAAGTGGGACAGGCCCTTAAGAATCTCATTGCTCCGCCGTTAGTGTACATGATAATAAACTCTCCTGACTCTTGGTCAAGATCTCCACCCAATACGTCACACACACACGGTGCCCGCGTGGCAACAATTGTCAGGCGGGTTCAAAGAGAAATCGGCAATTTCTGTTTTTGCAAAAGCGTCAGTCCACTTCCAGCCCTCGGCCCGCACTTGATCAGATTACATCGCTTCCTCCAGGGCTGTTTGTGTAGTCGGCCTGACAACAGTCAATCCCTTCTCCCTTCCTCCTTGCACTGTGACTGCAAACCAAAACATCACATCGCAGTCTATTACATCAGCGCCCCAGCGGTGAACACAACTCAGTACTTAGCCTCGCCTTCTTGGAAAGGAAATACCAATACACTCACAGTACAGAAGGCAGTGGAGGCCAAGTCAATTATATATTGAAGGCAGAGATAGATAGATAGACTCTTGATCAGTACGGGTGTCAGGGGTTATGGGGAGAAGGCAGGAGAATGGGGTTAGGAGGGAGAGATAGATCAGACATGATTGAATGGTGGAGTAGACTTGATGGGCCGAATGGCCTAATTCTACTCCTCTCACTTATGACCTTATGTAACAATAAGCTAAACATCTAAAAGTCCTTTGGACAGGTACATGGATGGGAAAGGTTTAGAGGGAAGTGGGCCAAATGCGGGAGAAAATGGGATTAGTTTAGATGGCATGGATGAGATGCGATGGGCCGAAGGGCCTGTTTCCGTGCTGTGTGACTCTGTGACTCTAAATACAGAAACACAACCAGGAGGAAGTCCTGAGTTACTGATCCACATGCGAGGAGTTTGCAAATTGTGTTTTTTTTAATGTCCGCCCTCTTCTGAGAAAAAGGAAGTTCACACAATGGAATTCAATCCTAAATCCATTGTCCTGGCAGGGGGGAGAAATTCAACCGCTGCTGGTGATTCCGTTCCACAAACACCAACATTACAGAGCACGCAGAGGATGTTGTTTGCTTCTGACTTTGTGCAGGGGCTCATTACATCACCAGCTAAAGAAAAACTGGTGACTTCTACATAGAATATAGAACATAGAACAATGTTTAGCTCAGAAACAGGCCATTCTGCCCACAAAGATGGCTTCAGATCCTGTCCAGTTTATTGTCACGTGTACCGAGGTACAGAGAAAAGCTTTTGTTGCGTGCTAACCAGTCAGCAGAAAGACTATACATGATTACAATCGGTTTCCTCCCACACTACAAAGGCGAGCAGGTTTGTAGGTTAATTGGCTTCTGAAAATTGTCCCTAGTGTGTAGGATAAAGCTAGCATGAACGGGTGATTGTTGGTCAGCACGGACCCGGTGGGCCGAAGGGCCTGCTTCCGTGTTGTATCTCTAAACCAAATCAAGCAGCCCATATTTGGAGTTAGAAACATAGAAACATAGAAATTAGGTGCAGGAGTAGGCCATTCGGCCCTTCGAGCCTGCACCGCCATTCAATATGATCATGGCTGATCATCCAACTCAGTATTCCGTACCTGCCTTCTCTCCATACCCTCTGATCCCCTTAGCCACAAGGGCCACATCTAACTCCCTCTTAAATATAGCCAATGAACTGGCGTCGACTACCCTCTGTGGCAGAGAGTTCCAGAGATTCACCACTCTCTGTGTGAAAAAAATTCTTCTCATCTCGGTTTTAAAGGATTTCCCCCTTATCCTTAAGCTGTGACCCCTTGTCCTGGACTTCCCCAACATCGGGAGCAATCTTCCTGCATCTAGCCTGTCCAACCCCTGAGATGCTTTCCTCCTCTATTTTGTTTAGAGATACAGCGCGGAAACAGGCCCTTCAGCCCACCTATTCTGTACTCACTAACACTATCCTACAAACACTCGGGACAATTCACAATTTTTTATCAAATCCAATTAACCTACAAACCTGCACGAGTTTGGAGTGTGGATGGAAACCGGCGAAAACCCACGCAGGTGACGGGGAGAGGATACGGACAGCGCCCGTGGTCGGGATCGAACCCGGGTTTCTGGCGCTGTGAGGCAGCAGCTCTACCGGCTGCACCACCGCGCTGCCCTACAACGGGGACAGCTGCAGCTCACAGCAGGAGGAGCGAGCCAGGCTCATTGTCATCAGGAGGCCAGAAGATTAATAAACCATTTGCTCCAGCTCTGCTTCAGCCAGTAATGTTGGCAAGGCAAGGACATCATGTTACTGTCCACTACCAATTGCTGAGCATTATATAACAGTCTGTATCAAAAGACATCGAGACCCAGCGACGTGCCCCTTGGCCAATTATGTTGGGTTGCTGCTTGTTTATCGGCCATGGGCTTTAATGACATAATACACTTTCAGCCGAATATGTAAGGAAGTGATTATTGTTCAAGTAGAGATTCTTGGAAACCAATTTAAAGTTTCATGTTCCTTCTCCAGATGTTAGACGCCAGCGTCCACGATCTCAATGGGATATTTAGGGGGACAGCAGAAATTCACCAGGATGTTAGACACAAAATGTTGGGGGTAACTCAGCGGGACAGGCAGCATCTCTGGAGAGAAGGAACGGGTGACGTTTCGGGTCGAGACCCTTCTTCAGACTGATGTCAGGGGAGTGAAGGGGGCGGGACAGAGATGGAATGTAGTCGGAGACAGTAAGACTGGTGGGAGAACTGGGAAGGGGGAGGGGATGGAGAGAGGGGGAAAGCAAGGGCTATCTGAAGTTAGAGAAGTCAATGTTCATACCGCTGGGGGTGTAAACTGCCATCTTTCGCTTGGGCAGCCCAGCGGTGTGAACGTTGAAGATGAACACAAAATGCTGGAGTAACTCAGCGGGACAGGCAGCTTCTCTGGAGAGAAGGAATGGGCGACGTTTCGAACGGAGACGAGGAAACACTTTTTCTCACAGAGAGTGGTGAGTCTGTGGAATTCTCTGCCTCAGAGGGCGGTGGAGGCCGGTTCTCTGGATGCTTTCAAGAGAGAGCTAGATAGGGCTCTTAAAAATAGCGGAGTCAGGGGGTATGGGGAGAAGGCAGGAACGGGGTACTGATTGGGGATGATCAGCCGTGATCACATTGAATGGCGGTGCTGGCTCGAAGGGCCGAATGGCCTACTCCTGCACCTATTGTCTATTGTCTATTGTCTATTGTTTCGGGTCGAGACCCTTTGAAGAATGTGGGCGGCATCTCTGGAGAGAAGGAACGGGTGACGTTTCGGGTCGAGACCCTTCTTCGAAGGGTCTCGACCCGAAACGTCGCCCATTCCTTCTCTCCAGAGATGATGCCTCACCCGCTGAGTTGAGTTACCCCAGCATTTTGGGTCCACCTTTGATTTAAACCTTGCATCTGCAGAGTTCCAGCAGGCCACAGCTGCCAGGAAGTTAGAGAGACAAAGAGAGTCTGCGGAGAGTTACGGCATTTGGCACGGAGTGGGAAGCAGCAACGTGGCCCTTCCTCAAACCCCCGACATGGAGTGATCTCTTAAAATAAAACCCAAGGTTATTTTGATAAGTCTAGTAGAAGCTTTGACAAATTCGTTAGCACCAAGGTACCAGGATAGCCAGAGGGGTGATGGCTTCCCAATGTCCAATACAGTGAAGGATGAACAAAAATGGGCTTTTTGGTTGGATGTCATGAGGTCATAAGGAACAGCAGGATTAAGGCCATTCAGCCCATCAAGTCCACTCCGCCATTCAATCATGGCTGATCTATCTCACCCTCCTGACCCCATTCTCCTGCCTTCTCCCCACAACCCCTGACACCCGTACTAATCAAGAATCTGCCAATCGACAATAGGTGCAGGAGTAGGCCATTCGGCCCTTCGAGCCAGCACCGCCATTCAATGTGATCATGGCTGATCATCCCCAATCAGTACCCCGTTCCTGCCTTCTCCCCATATCCCCTGACTCCGCTATCTTTAAGAGCCCTATCTAGCTCTTGAAAGTCAGTGTGTTCAGGAAGGAACTGCAGATGCTGCCTTAAATCGAAGATAGACACAAAATGCTGGAGTAACTCAGTGGGTCAGGCAGCATCTCTGGAGAAAAGGAATGGGTGACGTTTCGGGTCAAGTCCCTTCTTCAGACTGAGAGACGGGGAAAATGAAACGTGGGATATAGAACAAATGAATGAAAGATATGCAAAAAAGTAACACTGATAAAGGAAATGTGGAGCCCACAATGGTCCATTGTTGGCTGTGGGCGAGGTGATAACGAGTTATTGAGAGTGAAACTAGCACGATCACTAGGGTGGGGCAGGGGTGGTGAGCGGGGGGATGCAAGGGTTACTTGAAATTAGAGAAATCAATATTCATACCACTGGGTTGTATGCTAAACTTCAATCTGCATACCTGTCCTATAGTCTTTTAAATGCTGTTAAAGTCCCTACCTCGCCTACCTCCTCCGGCAGTTCGTTCCATACTCCCACCACCCTCTGTGTGAATATCCTGAGTTTCAGATTCTAGTTCCATATACAACACCTCTTGCCCAGAGTTGGGGAATCGAGGACCAGAGGACATTGGTTCAAGGTGAAGGAGGAAAGATTTAATTGGAATCTGAGGGGTAACCTTTTCACACATCTCCACAGATGCTGCCTGACCCGCTAAGTTACTCCAGCACTCTGTGAAACGTCACCTATCCATGTTCTCCACAGATGCTGCCTGACCCGCTGAGTTACTCCAGCACTCTGTGAAACGTCATCTATCCATGTTCTCCACAGATGCTGCCTGACCCGCTGAGTTACTCCAGCACTCTGTGAAACGTCACCTATCCATGTTCTCCACAGATGCTGCCTGACCCGCTGAGTTACTCCAGCACTCTGTGAAACGTCACCTATCCATGTTCTCCACAGATGCTGCCTGACCCGCTGAGTTACTCCAGCACTTTGTGAAACGTCACCTATCCATGTTCTCCACAGATGCTGCCTGACCCACGGAGCTAAGGAAATAGGCAACGTTTCGGGCCGAAATCCTTCTGGAAATAGGCAACGTTTCGGGCCGAACCGTTGCCTATTTCCTTCGCTCCATAGATGCTGCCTGACCCGCTGAGTTACTCCAGCACTCTGTGAAACGTCACCTATCCATGTTCTCCACAGATGCTGCCTGACCCGCTGAGTTACTCCAGCACTCTGTGTTTGCCTTCTGTGTGCATTTTATACAGTTGCCATCGTTGTGAAGGTTCACAGGATAAATGATTCACTTCAAACATTAATACCCTTTAAACTGACAAATGATGGCAGGATTATTCCGTATTATCATCCAATTAGAAAGGCTGTCAAACATGGCATATTATCAAAGTTTTCATTCATTTGTCGCGGTGAAAAGATACATGATGGGTATTAAATGTACATTTTATTCAAAGGCTTTGAAACATCATCAGCTATAAGAACCTGCACTGCACCATTATCAATGAGGGATAACATTGAAGGGTTTTGTAGGGGGTGGAATCCATTACACAAGCAGAAAGTGAACTGCAAATGGACATTGTGATCAATAACGAAAAGCCAAGACAGGTTGACGTGAAGAAGAATGTGACAGAATGGAGAGCAAGCCAAGACCAGCACTGGGGAAAGATGGAACAGGCAATGTCCAAGATGTACAAGCACTCAAGGGCTTCAGCTACAGGGAGATAACAGCTCCAAGATGGGGTCAAGGAAAGAGCATTCATGTCGATCGCGGCCCAGTTTCCACCAATCTTTCCACCACCACGCACAAGAAGCACAAGATAGACACCGTTGTACGCAGATGCCGAGTATTGCGTACAATTTTGGTCTCCAAATCTGAGGAAAGACATTCTTGCCATAGAGGGAGTACAGAGAAGGTTCACCAGACTGATTCCTGGGATGCCAGGACTTTCATATGAAGAAAGACTGGATAGACTCGGCTTGTACTCGCTAGAATTTAGAAGATTGAGGGGGGATCTTATAGAAACGTATAAAATTCTTAAGGGGTTGGATAGGCTAGATGCAGGAAGATTGTTCCCGATGTTGGGGAAGTCCAGGACAAGGGGTCACAGTTTAAGGATAAGGGGGAAATCTTTTAGGACCGAGATGAGAAAAACATTTTTTACACAGAGAGTGGTGAATCTCTGGAATTCTCTGCCACAGAAGGTAGTTGAGACCACAGTTCATTGGCTATATTTAAGAGGGAGTTAGATGTGGCCCTTGTGGCTAAAGGGATCAGGGGGTATGGAGAGAAGGCAGGTACAGGATACTGAGATGGATGATCGGCCATGATCATATTGAATGGCGGTGCTGGCTCGAAGGGCCGAATGGCCTCTACTCCTGCACCTATTGTCTATTGTCTATGTAAGTGTGCTCAACTCTGGCTGAACAGCTTCTAATCTTGTGTTTGTGGACTCGATAAGAAGCAGCTCCAAGATGCCTGGTCCCCACCAGCTAACAGCTGTTATCAGGCAACTGAACCATCCAACCACAACCAGGGAGCAGTACCATCGACCGCATTGGGCCTTACAAAATATCCATTGACTTGGCCTCCACAGCCTTCGGTGGCAATGAGTTCCACAGACTTACCGCCCTAATATAAACACCTACTTGCTGCTTCCGACACTCATTGTTCTGGTTTTTATCCAAAGATCTGATGCATTTGAGCAAATATTCCCACCGGATTCGTTAGATATTTCCCTGCACTTCTCAGCGGCTTCAAGAGTCAAGAGAATTTTATTGTCATGTCCCGAAACAGCTCAATAACATTCTAACCTGCAACAGCAGCACAAAATATTCAACACAGTGCTCTGTAAAACACACAGAAAACATTCCGATGGTAGACCCAGAGTGCTGGAATAACTCAGCGGGTCAGGCAGCATCTGTGGAGAACATGGATAGGTGACGTTTCACAGAGTGCTGGAGTAACTCAGCGGGTGCAGCAGCATCTATGGAGCTAAGGAAATAGGCAATGTTTCGGGCCGAAACCCAGAAGGGTTTCGGCCCGAAACGTTGCCTATTTCCAGAAGGGTTTCGGCCCGAAACGTTGCCTATTTCCTTAGCTCCATAGATGCTGCTGCACCATAACTCAGCGGGTCAGGCAGCATCTGTGGAGAACATGGATAGGTGACATTTCACAGAGTGCTGGAGTAACTCAGCTGGTCAGGCAGCATCTGTGGAGAACATGGATAGGTGACGTTTTACAGAGTGCTGGAGTAACTCAGCGGGTCAGGCAGCATCTGTGGAGAACATGGATAGGTGACGTTTCACAGAGTGCTGGAATAACTCAGCGGGTCAGGCAGCATCTGTGGAGAACATGGATAGGTGACGTTTCACAGAGTGCTGGAATAACTCAGCGGGTCAGGCAGCATCTGTGGAGAACATGGATAGGTGACATTTCACAGAGTGCTGGAGTAACTCAGCGGGTCAGGCAGCATCTGTGGAGAACATGGATAGGTGAAGTTATAGGTCAGGATCCTTGAGGAAGGGTCCCGACCCAAAACTCCACGTATCCGTTCTCCAGAGATGCTGACTGAGCCCCTGAGAAACCCACGCAGGTCGGGGGGAGAACGTACAAACTCCGTACAGACAGCACTCGTAGTCAAGATGGAACCCGGAGCTCCGGCGCGGTGAGGCAGCAACTCTACTGCAGCGCCAACGTGCCACCACAGAAATGTGTGGATCCACACTGCTGTCCCACCCTACGGACAGATAGACGGACAGGGTGGTACGGTGAATTCATCAAAGGTTACAGTGCATCCCGGGGAATGGTATGCAAGTGGGTGCCATGGCGACCACAACACAGTTGTGACTCTAGGCTAGGTGTAAGGCTGTTGGACTCTGTGACGTATGGTGAGGCTTTGTTGAGGATTGTTTGTGACTGATTGTCACACAGTTGGTGTAGCCAGTGATCCAGGCGGCCTGCCCTTGACTCCAGAACGACCCGCGTAGCCGTGCAGATCGTGTCTGTTTACAGGCTGGTTGTCCAGCGCGGGCGGGCTTGATAAACGCTGCCGGGATTAGCACACACTTGCTGCAGCCAGCTGATCTGACAAAAATAGATGACTTCACCCTGCAAAATATACTCCTGACATCAAAGGTGCGCCCGTGAGTCCGACACCTCGTATTTCATCCACAAACAGCGCTGCCACTTCCACTAACTATCCCAAAGTGAAAGGGGCTCGCTGTTAATTGGTTGCCCAACGGTGGAGTGGAGTGAACAGCATTCATTAAAACATCGACAATAGGTGCAGGAGTAGAGGCCATTCGGCCCTTCGAGCCAGCACCGCCATTCAATATGATCATGGTTGATCATCCCCAATCAGTACCCCGTTCCTGCCTTCTCCCCATATCCCCTGACTCCACTATCTTTAAGAGGCCTATCTAGCTCTCTCTTGAAAACATCCAGAGAATTAGCCTCCACCGCCCTCTGAGGCAGAGAATTCCACAGATTCACAACTCTCTGTGTGAGAAAGTGTTTCCTCGTCTCCATTCTAAATGGCTTACCCCTTATTCTTAAACTGTGGCCCCTGGTTCTGGACTCCCCCAACATTGGGAACATGTTTCCTGCCTCTAGCCTGTCCAAACCTTTAAGTATTTTATGTGTTTCTATAAGATTCCAGCATCTGCAGTTAGAAACATAGAAAAATAGACAATAGGTGTAGGAGTAGGCCATTCGGCCCTTCGAGCCAGCACCCACCATTCAATATGATCACGGCTGATCATCCCCAATCAGTACCCCGTTCCTGCTTTTTCTCCGCACACCCCCTGATTCCGTTAGCCCCAAGAGCTAAATCTAACTCTCTCTTGAAAACATCCAGTGAATTGGCCTCCACTGAATTCCACAGATTCACAGCTCTCTGGGTGAAAAACGAGAGGGGTATACGAACAGCGCAACTAGCAGGATGACTAGTGTGTGGGGGAGGGCCGGACAGTGAGAGAGAGAGAGAAAATGCAAGAGTTATTTGAACTGAGATTGACAAAGCTGGGTTGTAAAGGTAGGCACGGACATTGTGGGCCGAAGGGCCTGCTCCTCTGCTGTACTGTTCCATGTTCCAAGATTCACCAAACATCTGGGATTATTGTGAAATCTCCCAGAGACAAAGTTTAGTCTCGAAGGAGCAATAAAAATAAAATAGATTTATCCTTATTGCAACAATTTCACTTTATTAGTTGTAAACAGATTGGAGATAACACAATGGGCCGTTTCACTGAACTGCCAGTGGAGAAGGTGATGGCTGATGAGGACCATTCATGTCAGTTCTTCTACATCGGAAGAAGGGTCCCGACCCAAAACATCGCCTGTTCATTTTCTCCAGGGATGCTGCCTGACCTGCGGAGTTACTCCAGAACTTTGTGTCTTATCTTTGGTGTAAACCAGCATCTGCAGTTCCTTCTTAATGCTGTTTCCACCAGAGTTGCTCCAGTACTTTTTATCCTTTTGTGGAATGGGCGGCAGTGTGGTGCAGCGGGTAGAGCTGCTGCCTCACAGCGCCAGAGACCCGGGTTCCATCCTGACTACGGGCGCTGTCTGTACGGAACGACGTACAGGTTTGTAGATTAATTGGCTTGGTAGAAACGTAGAATTGTCCCTAGTGTGTGTCGGATAGTGTGAGTGTGCGGGGATCGCTGGTCGGTGTGGGCTCAGTGGCCGCAGAGCATGTTTCCGCGCTGTATCTCTAAACTAAACTAAATTAAATTAGCTTCAGCAGACGTAGCTAATAAGGACAGGGTGGCCTTCATGGTTCCTAGACTGTCCAGTGGTATTTTTGGCTCGACCTAATTTCATCACATTCTTCTCCCCCCCCCCCCCCTGCACAACACTCACATCAGTGACTGGTGAGAAGTCACAAAAATTCTGCGTCTGTCCCTGAAGCACAACACTCAGAGCTGGGATAGTGTTAATGAGGGGGGATCGCTGGTCGGCTCAGGCTCGGCGGGCCGAAGGGCCTGTTTCCGTGCTGTATCTCTAAACTAAACTAAAAAGTGCCCGTAGGCAGGATGGAACCCGGGTCTCTGGCGCTGTGAGGCAGTAACTCTACCGGTGCGCCACCGTGCCTGCTGCAGCGGGAAAGAATGTCATTGTTCTCGACAATAGACAATAGACAATAGACAACAGGTGCAGGAGTAAGCCATTCGGCCCTTCGTGCCAGCACCGCCATTCAATGTGATCGTGGCTGATCATCCCCAATCAGTACCCCGTTCCTGCCTTCTCCCCATATCCCCTGACTCCGCTATCTTTAAGAGCCCTATCTAGCTCTCTCTTGAAAGTATCCAGAGAACAGGCCTCCACCGCCCTCTGGGGCAGAGAATTCCACAGACTGTTTAAGAAGGAACTGCAGATGCTGGAAAATCGAAGGTACACAAAAATGTTGGAGAAACTCAGCGGGTGCAGCAGCATCTATGGAGCGAAGGAAATAGGCGACGTTTTGGGCCGAGACCCTTCTTCGGACTATTCTGTTGTTAAACTCTGCAACATCCCAGCTCCCAGGCAGCTGATTCCAGACTCTAGACTCCCCGCGCAATAAAACTCTTCTCCTTTCACTTTTGGTTGTTTAACCAATCATTGATGCCTGCAAGTTATTGCCCCTTCTCCAATGGGAAGAATCTCCCGCTATTTATAACTTTTATGATGTTGAACTTCTCTTGCAGATCTCATGACCGCCTTTTATGGAAACCCTCATTCATGGAAACACATTCAAGGACATCCCAGCGCCAGTGAGACCAGCCCGCAGCTGATCCAGTAACCATCACCACAGTAACTCCCTCCTCCCCTCCCCACACCAACCTGACACACAGAGTAACGCTGGAGTAACTCAGCGGGTCAGGCAGCATCTGTGGAGAACATGGATAGGTGACGTTTCACAGAGTGCTGGAGTAACTCAGCGGGTCAGGCAGCATCTGTGGAGCGAAGGAAATAGGCAACGGTTCGGGACGAAACCCATAAGGGTTTCGGCCCGAAACGTTGCCTATTTCCAGAAGGATTTCGGCCCGAAACGTTGCCTATTTCCTTAGCTCCGTGGGTCAGGCAGCATCTGTGGAGAACATGGATAGGTGACGTTTCACAGAGTGCTGGAGTAACTCAGCGGGTCAGGCAGCATCTGTGGAGAACATGGATAGGTGACGTTTCACAGAGTGCTGGAGTAACAATAGAAAAGAGACAACAGGAGCAGGAGTAGGCCATTCGGCCCTTCGAGCCAGCACCGCCATTCAATTTGATCGTGGCTGATCATCCCCAATCAGTACCCCGTTCCTGCCTTCTCCTCATATCCCCTGACTCCGTTATCTTTAAGAGCCCTATCTAGCTCTCTCCTGAAAGTATCCAGAGAACCTGCCTCCACCGCCCTCTGAGGCAGAGAATTCCACAGACTCACAACTCTCTGTGTGAAGAAGTGTTTCCTCGTCTCCGTCCTAAATGGCTTACCCCTTATTCTTACTCAGCGGGTCAGGCAGCATCTGTGGAGAACATGGATAGGTGACGTTTCGGGTCGAGACCCTTCGTCAGATTGAAAGTTGGGGGAAAGGAAATAGAGACATAGATGGTGGAGTGGAGAGGTTTAGAACGAACGAATGAAAAACATGGAAAAAGTAAAGGAGCAAGGAAAGATATCTTTCATATTTTGCATATCTTTCATTCATTTGTTCTATATCTCTCTCCATCACCGTCTACATCTCTGTCCCCTCTCCCCAGACTCTCAGTCTGAAGAAGGGTCTCGACCCGAAACGTCACCCATTCCTTCTCTCCAGAAATGCTGCCTGTCCCGCTGAGATACTCCAGTTTTTTGTGTCTATCTTCGGTTTAAAGCAGCAACTGCAGTTCCTTCCTGAACACACTGACCTTTCTGTCCCGGGCCTCCTCCATTGCCAGGGAGAGGCAACATGCAAACTGGAGGAACAGCACCTCGTATTGTGCTTGCTTGCCCCCTCTCCTCCCTGCACCCGGGTGTTCCCCCCATCCTCCGTCTATCCCCCCCCCCCCTCTCATCCTATTCCACCTACACCCCTCCCTCTGGCTTTCTATTTCACTCCCCTTCTTATCCGACACCCGTGCATCTCCTTGTCTCCTGCGCCTGGTACCGCTCCACTCCTCTCGGAGGCCGTGACCTCTGTTTAGTTATTTTTAGTTTAGTTTAGAGATATAGCGTAGAAACAGGCCCTTCGGCCCACTGAGTCCGTGCCGACCAGCGATCCCCGCACACTCACACTATCCTACACACACTGGGGACTATTTACACTTAAACCAAGCCAATTAACCTACAAACCTGCACGTCTTTGGAGTGTGGGAGGAAACCGGAGCGCCCGGAGAAAACCCACACAGGTCACGGGGAGAACGTACAAACTCTGTACAGACAGCACCCGTAGTCAGGATGGAACCCGGGTCTCTGGCGCTGTGAGGCAGCAACGCAGCTGGCCTTGTTGTTGTTGGGCGTGGATGAGGCGTGTGCGAGGCGTGTGCGAGGAATGTGCTAGGCGTGTGCGAGGCGTGTGCGAGGCGTGTTCAAGGCATGTGCGAGGTGTGTGAGGCATGTGTGGCGTGTGCGAGGCATGTGCAAGGCGTGTGTGGGGCATGTGCAAGGCGTGTGCGAGGTGCGTGAGGCGTGTGCGAGGCGTGCGAGAGGTGTGTTGTAGGCGCACGTGGCGTGTTCGAGGCGTGTGCGAGGTGTGTGTGCCGTGTGCGCGGCATGTGTGAGGTGTGTGCGGGATAGTTATCTAAATCAACATGTAGAGGAACCAACGAGAGAGCAGGCTATTTTAGACTGGGTATTGAGTAATGAGGAAGGGTTAGTTAGCAGTCTTGTTGTACGTGCCCCCTTGGGCAAGAGTGACCATAATATGGTTGAGTTCTTCATTAGGATGGAGAGTGACATTGTTAATTCAGAAACAATGGTTCTGAACTTAAAGAAAGGTAACTTTGAGGGTATGAGACGTGAATTGGCCAAGATTGACTGGCAATTAATTCTAAAAGGGTTGACGGTGGATATGCAATGGAAGACATTTAAAGACTGCATGGATGAACTACAAAAATTGTTCATCCCAGTTTGGCAAAAGAATAAATCAGGGAAGGTAGTACATCCGTGGATAACAAGGGAAATCAGGGATAGTGTCAAAGCGAAGGATGATGCGTACAAATTAGCCAGAAAAAGCAGCATACCGGAGGACTGGGAGAAATTCAGAGACCAGCAGAGGAGGACAAAGGGCTTAATTAGGAAAGGAAAAATAGATTATGAAAGAAAACTGGCAGGGAACATAAAAACTGACTGCAAAAGTTTTTATAGATATGTGAAAAGAAAGAGATTAGTTAAAACAAATGTAGGTCCCTTGCAGTCAGAAACAGGTGAGTTGATCATGGGGAACAAGGATATGGCGGACCAATTGAATAACTACTTTGGTTCCGTCTTCACTAAGGAAGACATAAATAATCTGCCGGAAATAGCAGGGGACCGCGGGTCAAAGCATTTGGAGGAATTGAGTGAAATCCAGGTTAGCCGGGAAGTGGTGTTGGGTAAATCGAATGGATTAAAGGCCGATAAATCCCCAGGGCCAGATAGGCTGCATCCCAGAGTACTTAAGGAAGTAGCTCCAGAAATAGTGGATGCATTAGTAATAATCTTTCAAAACTCTTTAGATTCTGGAGTAGTTCCTGAGAATTGGCGGGTAGCAAACGTAACCCCACTTTTTAAGAAGGGAGGGAGAGAGAAAACGGGGAATTACAGACCAGTTAGTCTAACATCGGTAGTGGGGAAACTGCTAGAGTCAGTTATTAAAGATGGGATAGCAGCACATTTGGAAAGTGGTGAAATCATTGGACAAAGTCAGCATGGATTTACAAAAGGTAAATCATGTCTGACGAATCTTATAGAATTTTTCGAGGATGTAACTAGTAGCGTGGATAGGGGAGAACCAGTGAATGTGGTGTATCTGGACTTCCAGAAGGCTTTCGACAAGGTCCCACATAAGAGATTAGTATACAAACTTAAAGCACACGGCATTGGGGGTTCAGTATTGATGTGGATAGAGAACTGGCTGGCAAACAGGAAGCAAAGAGTAGGAGTAAACGGGTCCTTTTCACAATGGCAGGCAGTGACTAGTGGGGTACCGCAAGGCTCAGTGCTGGGACCCCAGCTATTTACAATATACATTAATGATCTGCATGAGGGAATTGAAGGCAATATCTCCAAGTTTGCGGATGACACTAAGCTGGGGGTCAGTGTTAGCTGTGAGGAGGATGCTAGGAGACTACATGGTGACTTGGATAGGCTGGGTGAGTGGGCAAATGTTTGGCAGATGCAGTATAATGTGGATAAATGTGAGGTTATCCATTTTGGTGGCAAAAACAGGAAAGCAGACTATTATCTAAATGGTGGCCGACTAGGAAAAGGGGAGATGCAGCGAGACCTGTGTGTCATGGTTCACCAGTCATTGAAAGTAGGCATGCAGGTGCAGCAGGCAGTGAAGAAAGCGAATGGTATGTTAGCTTTCATAGCAAAAGGATTTGAGTATAGGAGCAGGGAGGTTCTACTGCAGTTGTACAGGGTCTTGGTGAGACCACACCTGGAGTATTGCGTACAGTTTTGGTCTCCAAATCTGAGGAAGGACATTATTGCCATAGAGGGAGTGCAGAGAAGGTTCACCAGACTGATTCCTGGGATGTCAGGACTGTCTTATGAAGAAAGATTGGATAGACTTGGTTTATACTCTCTAGAATTTAGGAGATTGAGAGGGGATCTTATAGAAACGTATAAAATTCTTAAGGGGTTGGACAGGCTAGATGCAGGAAGATTGCTCCCGATGTTGGGGGAGTCCAGGACAAGGGGTCACAGCTTAAGGATAAGGGGGAAATCCTTTAAAACCGAGATGAGAAGAACTTTTTTCACACAGAGAGTGGTGAATCTCTGGAACTCCCTGCCACAGAGGGTAGTCGAGGCCAGTTCATTGGCTATATTTAAGAGGGAGTTAGATGTGGCCCCTGTGGCTAAGGGGATCAGGGGGTATGGAGAGAAGGCAGGTACGGGATACTGAGTTGGATGATCAGCCATGATCATATTGAATGGCGGTGCAGGCTCGAAGGGCCGAATGGCCTACTCCTGCACCTAATTTCTATGTTTCTATGTGTGCGAGGCGTGTGCGAGGCGTTGCGAGGCGTGTGCGAGGCGTGTGAGGCGTGTACGAGGCGTGTGTGAGGCGTTGCAAGGCGTGTGTGAGACATTGCGAGGCGTGTGCGAGGCGTGTGTGAGGTGTTGCGAGGCATGTGCGAGGCATGTGCGAGGCGTGTGTGAGGCATGTTGCTCCAGTTTGCTTGTGGCCTCACTCTCACAATAACCTCAGCAACTATAATCTTCACGGTGGGCGGCACGGTGGTGCAGCGGGTAGAGCTGCTGCCTCACAGCGCCAGAGACCCGGGTTCGATCCTGACAACGGGTGCTGTCTGTACGGAGTTTGTACCTTCTCCCCATGACCTGTACACTGTGAATGGCCCAATTGTAATCATGTATTGTCTTTCCGCTGACTGGTTAGCATACAACAGAAGCTTCTCACTGTACCTCGGTACACGTGACAATAAACTGAATTGTCCGCAGTGTGTACATAGAACTAGTGTGAACGGGTGATCGATGGTTAGCATGGGCCGAGTGGGCCGAAGGGCCTGTTTCCGTGCTGTGTCTCTGAATTCTAAATATAGAAGCATTTCTTTGCCAATATCCATCGCAACAGATTATTTATATCCACCTTGAACACGTTGACTTTGCCGGAATTTGGCAAAAGCTATTTGTAGTGAAATATTCAACTGTTGATTGCCAAGAAAAGATAAATAAACCTGTAGTCCCGTGAAATGTGTATGAGCAGTGCGAGGCAAGAAGGCTTCTAGCAGAGAGGAGGAACTGCAGGTGCTGGAATCTTGAGCAAAATACATTCACAAGCTCTAGAGGCAGAAAGAGGCCATTCGGCCCATCAAGTCTATTCTGCCATTCAATCATGGCTGATCTATCTCTCCCTCCTAACCCCATTCTCCTGCCTTCTCCCCATAACCCCTGACACAATACGATACGATAGAACTATATTTATCCCAGGAGGGAACTTGATCGGCCAAGAGTCATGAAGCACCACAAGATAAATGAACCTTTACATTAAAGTGAGGAGTGGGAAGGCCAGCATTGGGGGCGTGCAAAGATTGGAGTACTAATCAAGGATCTATCTATCTCTGCCTTAAAAATATCCATCGGCCACCACAGCCCTCTGTGGCAAAGAATTCCACATATTCACCTCCCTCTGACTAAAGAAATTCCTCCTCATCTCCTTCCTAAAGGAACGTCCTTTAATTCTGAGGATGTGACCTCTAGTCCTAGACTCTCCCACAAGTGGAAACATCCTCTCCACATCCACTGCTCTCACCCCAACAGGACTGCTATCCAAGCCTTTCACTATTCACTATTCCAGCACAGAGTGCGGGAGGAACTCAGCGGGTCAGGCAGCATCTGTGGAAGGAAGTGGACAGGTGACATTTCGGCTCAGGACCCTTCTTCAGACTAATCTTTTAGAAACATAGAAACATAGAAAATAGGTGCAGGAGTAGGCCATTCGGCCCTTCGAGCCTGCACCGCCATTCAATATGATCATGGCTGATCATCCAACTCAGTATCCTGTACCTGCCTTCTCTCCATACCCCCTGATCCCTTTAGCCACAAGGGCCACATCTAACTCCCTCTTAAATATAGCCAATGAACTGGCCTCAACTACCTTCTGTGGCAAAGAATTCCACAGACTCACCACTCTCTGTGTGAAAAATGTTTTCTCATCTCGGTCCCCCTTATCCTTAGACTGTGACCCCCTTCTTCTGGACTTCCCCAACATCAAGAACAATCTTCCTGCATGTCAGCGAACTCAGCGGGTCAGGCAGCATCTGTGGAAGGAAGTGGACAGGTAACATTTCGGCTCAGGACCCTTCTTCAGACTAATCTTCTCCAACTTTCTCCAATTTAGACTGGCACAGGGTCCCTAGCCGGAACCGTCCATTCCCTCCACAGATGCTGCCTGACCCGCTCGGCGCCTTGAAGACATATTTTGTGCTTTAAAAAAAAAAATCAAATAAAAAAATCACACTAATATTTATTTTGGAAAATTAAAATATGTTGAACCATTCATTAATTTAACAGCCACTTAAACCCAATCATAGGATTCCGTAAATTCCCACAGTAGATGGACATGTGATTGCGGGCCAGATATCAAATAATGATGAGACAGAGAACAGGAAGGAGATCGAG
>NC_045983.1:34667887-34690410 GCF_010909765.2 Amblyraja radiata | reverse complement strand
CACCTTGGGTCAGGGCATTGGGCAAGGCTTACCTTGGCGACTTGCAGAACGAGGAAGGCTCCACCTCCCCCCGACTCCACGATGATGGCCACAAACTTGGGGTTGACGGCGCAGAAGGAGCTGTCCCACGTCACCTTGGAAACGCGGATGTCCTCATAACACTGGTCAGCCTTCATCGCCTGCCCAAAGACGTGGCGGAATTTACTCTGGCGTACGACTCTGCGGCTCATGGCTGCGAGCAAACAAACAACGACAAAGTTAACACACAGGGCGGCACGGTGGCGCAGCGGTAGAGTTGCTGCCTCACAGCGCCACAGGCCCGGGTTCCATCCTGACTACGGTGCTGTCTGTACGGAGTTTGCACGTTCTCCCGGTGGCCTGTGTAAGAAAGAACTGCAGATGCTGGTTTAAATCGAAGATCGACACAAAATAAGGGAGTAACTCAGCGGGTGAGGCAGCATCTCTTGAGAGAAGGAATGGGCGACGTTTCGGGTCAAGACCCTCAGGGGTCCACCACTGTGCCGCCCCAGTTTCTATGGGGAGAAGGCAGGAACTGACTGGGGTACTGACTGTGGATGATCAGCCATGATCACATTGAATGGCGGTGCTGGCTCGAAGGGCCGAATGGCCTCCTCCTGCACATATTGTCTATACACAAGCTTTTGTACAATGTGCAAGAATATTAGCTTCAATTAACAAGGGCAGCTCGCAGACATGTCCTATATATCGGCGAGTCCAAGCACAAACATGGCGATCGTCTCAAAATCATGTCGCCCTAGTTCTATGTAGCGTCTATATCTCCCGATTCCCTCTCCCCTGACTCTCAGTCTGTCGAAGGGTCTTAACCCGAAACGTCACCTATCCATGTTCTCCACAGATGCTGCCTGACCCGCTGAGTTACTCCAGCACTCTGTGAAACGTCACCTATCCATGTTCTCCACAGATGCTGCCTGACCAGCTGAGTTAGTCCAGCACTATGTGAAACGTCACCTATCCATGTTCTCCACAGATGCTGCCTGACCCGCTGAGTTACTCCAGCACTCTGTGAAACGTCACCTATCCATGTTCTCCACAGATGCTGCCTGACCCGCTGAGTTACTCCAGCACTCTGTGAAACGTCACCTATCCATGTTCTCCACAGATGCTGCCTGACCCGCTGAGTTACTCCAGCACTCTGTGAAACGTCACCTATCCATGTTCTCCACAGATGCTGCCTGACCCGCTGAGTTACTCCAGCACTCTGTGAAACGTCACCTATCCATGTTCTCCACAGATGCTGCCTGACCCGCTGAGTTACTCCAGCACTCTATGTCTGTCTCTTCTCTCAGGTACTTTGGGAAAGTGTCAGAAAAATTATATTTTAAAAATATGTTTTCAAGAGAGAGTTACATATAGCTATTAGTTAGGGCTAACGGAATCAAGGGATATGGGGAGAAAGCAGGAACGGGGTACAGATTCTGGACGATCAGCCATGATCATATTGAATGGCGGTGCTGGCTTGAAGGGCCGAATGGCCTACTCCTGCACCTATTGTCTATGTTTCTACGTAACTCCGAGTGTTTAGCGGGCTGTTTACAAGGACGTTAGAGTGATCATCTCGCTGCTGCTCAACATAAGAAGGGCAGGTTCAGCTCAGGAAGTTGATGTGCCTTCGAGCAGGCAATGGAGGAAGTTTAAACGGAGCCGAGATCGACATGTCCCCCGATCCAAGGGAAGTCCCTCCCGCCCGATCCAAGCCAAACCTTGCAGTGCACTGTCCCTTCCCACCCCCATTGTGTACGAACCCTGAGCCAGGCAGCAAATGTTCTTGCAAATGACTCATGTATTTGTCATCCCTAAACAGCAGGCCTGTCACAGGATAGAACGTGGATAAAACAGAACCCTCGCATCGTGGCATCGATTAATGCAATAAATAGGCAAGCAGGCTGGCTGGGTGAGGGGGGGGGGGGTGTCAGTGACACCAGTGTAGTTACAGACACAACCCCAGAGGAATTATTCATCCATGGAACACAGACTCACTGGCACACCCCAATAAGGTCACAAGTTCACAGGTTTAGGAGTAGAATCAGGCCATTCGGCCCATCGAGTCCACTCCGCCACTCAATCATGGCTGATCTCTGCCTCCTAACCCCATATCCTGCCTTCTTCCCCATAACCCTTGACACCCGTTCTAATCAAGAACATGTCTGTCTCGGCCTTAAAAATATCCACTGACTTGGACTCCACATCCCTCTGATTAGTCCACCCCTCGACCTCCTGGGCTCCAGAGAAATATGTCCCAGCCTAGCCAACCTCCCCCGGGAGTGATACAGCACAGAAACAGGCCCTTCGGCCCAACTTGTCCACACCGACCAACATGTCCCATCTACACTAGTCCCACCTGCCTGCGTTTGGTCCATATCCCTCCAAACCTGTCCTATCCATGTACCTGTCTAACTGTTGGGATAGTCCCAGCCTCAACTACCTCCTCCGGCAGCTCGTTCCATACACCCACCACCCTCTGTGTGAAAATGTTACCCCTCAGATTCCTATAAAAGGGAAGGCAGAGAACACAGGGAATGGCCTCTATGTGGGTAGCATCATCCTTGGTGCAGGCATGATGGGCCGAAGGGCCTGTTCCTCAGCTAGACTGCTCTATGTGTAGGAAGGAACTGCAGATGCTGATTTATACCAAAGATACATGACAAAGTTCTGGAGTAACTCAGCGGGTCAGGCAGCATCTGTGGAGAACATGGATAGGTGACGTTTCGGTTTGGGACCCTTCTTCAAGGTTTCAGTCCGGAGCATCACACATTCGGATGCTGCCTGACCCGCTGAGTTACTCCAGCACTCTGTGAAACGTCACCTACCCATGTTCTCCACAGATGCTGCCTGACCCGCTGAGTTATGGTGCAGCAGCATCTATGGAGCTAAGGAAATAGGCAACGTTTCGGGCCGAAATCCTTCTGGAAATAGGCAACGTTTTGGGCCGAAACCCTTACGGGTTTCAGCCCAAAACGTTGCCTATTTCCTTAGCTCCACAGATGCTGCCTGACCCGCTGAGTTACTCCAGCACTCTGTGAAACGTCACCTATCCATGTTCTCCACAGATGCTGCCTGTCCCGCTGAGTTACTCCAGCACTCTGTGAAACGTCACCTATCCATGTTCTCCACAGATGCTGCCTGTCCCGCTGAGTTACTCCAGCACTCTGTGAAACGTCACCTATCCATGTTCTCCACAGATGCTGCCTGACCCGCTGAGTTACTGCAGTGTCTAAACTGCTATAACATGCTGCCCGGCACTGGACACAAGTTCAGTTGTATGTAACACGTGAGATGTAACACAAACTCCTTCCTAACACAAATTGGCCAAACAAGGTTTGAAGAAGATCTATGGTCTATGTTGTAAAGTGTTTATTCGAGCCCCCAGATGAAGGATTACTGTCACGGTCTGTGAACACACGGCAATGCCCACACAAGTACTTGTGTATGAAGGAACTGCAGATGCTAGTTTAAACCGAAGACAGACACAAAATGCTGGAGTAACTCAGCGGGACAGGCAGCATCTGTGGAGGGAAGGAATGGGTGACGTTTCAGGGTCGAGACCCTTCTTCGCACCTTGTCTCGACCCGAAACGTCACCCGTTCCTTCGCCCCACAGATGTGCCCAGTCCCGCTGAGTTACTCCAGCTTTCTGCGTCTTAACAATTGTACATGTGCCAGTGACAATATTGAAAAATAATGAAATTGCGTTTGAAACCATGAAATGGAAATGGTGACGGAACATTCCGGTGACTCAGCTGCCGTCTCTGCCCAGAAATGTCACAGCAAACACTGTTCTATTTATTGGTTGAGTAGATGTGGTCACAAGTTGATTGTCCACGCCCTGTGTGTTTGCTGGAGGGAGTTGGCGTGCAGATGCAGGGCAGGACATAGAGCTAGCTCTTCATCATAGACCTCTGCTCTTCAGTTGAGGAATAGATCAGAGACTCTCTCGCCCCGTGTAGAAGAACCAAGGACCAGAGGACATAGGTAGACACAAAATGCTGGAGTAACTCAGCGGGTGAGGCAGCATCTATGGAGAGAAGGAATTGGCCACGTTTCGGGTCGAGACCCTTCTTCAGTTACTCCAGCATCTACCATCGATTTTACCAGCATCTGCAGTTCTTTCTTAACCAGAGGACATAGGTTTAAGGTGAAGGGGGAAAGATTTAATAGGAACCTGAGAGGTAACTTTTTCACACAAAGGGCAGGGGGTGAATGGAACGAGCTGCCGGAGGAGGTAGTTGAGGCAGGGACTATCCCAACGTATAAGAAACAGTTGGACAGGTACATGGATAGGACAGGTTTGGAGGGATATGGACCAAACGCAGGCAGGTGGGACTAGTGTAGCTGGGACATGTTAGTCAGTGTGGCCATGTTGCACATGTTTCCACACAACATCATTCTATGACTCTAAGATGAAGAGAAACAGTTACATTATTGGTGTGGAAACATTCGGCCCAACTTGCCCACACCGGCCAACATGTCCCAGCTACACTAGTCCCACCTGCCTGCGATTGGTCCATATCCCTCTAAACCTGTCCTATCCGTACCTGTCTAACGGTTTCTTAAATGTTAGGATAGTCCCAGCCTCAACTACCTCCTCTGGCAGCTCGTTCCATACACCCACCACCCTCTGTGTGAAAAAGTTACCCCTCAGATTCCTATTAAATCTTTTCCCACCTCACCTTGATCCTATGTCCTCTGGTCCTCGATTCCCCTACTCTGGGCAAGAGACTCTGTGCATCTACCCGATCTATTCCTCTCATGATTTTATACACCTCTATAAGATCACCCCTCATCCTCCTGCGCTCCAAGGAATAGAGACCCAGCCTACTCGCCCTCTCCCTATAGCTCACACCCTCAAGTCCTGGCAACATCCTCGTAAATCTTCTCTAAACCTTCCCCAGCTTGACGACATCTTTCCTATAACACGGTGCCCAGAACTGAACACAATACTCTAAATGCGGCCTCACCAACGCCTGTGTTTCCTGCCAATTTCAATGCACCCGCTCATATAATTTAAATGCCAGAATAAAAGTGTGCTTAGTAACAAAATAATGATCCAGAATTGACTCCTGTCTGACTTTGGTGCCACCGACAATCTCATTCACAAGTGTTATTCTCATTCACAGTCAAACAGCACAAAAACAGGCCCTTCGGCCCAACTCGTGCAGGTGCTCCCTCTGGCAGCCCATCCCACACACCCACCCACCCACCCACCCATTTGTGTGAAAAAGTTACCCCTCAGATTCCGATTAAATCTATTCCCCCTTCAAGGAATGAGTGACGTTTCACGTCTGAAGAAGGGTCTCGACCCGAAATGTCACCCATTCCTTCTCTCCAGAGATGCTGCCTGTCCCGCTGAGTTACTCCAGCATTTTGTGTCTATCTTCGGTTTAAACCGGCATCTGCAGTTCCTTCCTACACTGGATTGTAGTTTGATTGGCTTGGTAAAAATTGCAAATTGTCCCTAGCCTGTTCAGTCAGTTCATTGTCACAACTAAACCTCCAAATAGTGATCTAACTCCATCTACAATGACCAGATGGCCAGACTGTGGTGGGCTGGACCATCAACAATGACCAGTCGGAGTAGAGGAAGGAGAGAGAGAGAGAGAGAGAGGGTAGTGACATATCCCAGCCCTCATTGGCAGCAAGGTGCAGGAGCTGGTCATGGGCTTCAGGAAACGTGCTGGACTACGTGCCCCAGTCAGTGTCAACGGTGCCGAAGTGGAAATGGTCGCGAGCTTCAAGTTCCTTGGTGTAAATATCACTCACGACCTGTCGTGGAGCAACCACGTTGATGCAACAGCCACGTGGCCACCAACACCTCGACTTCCTGAGGAGACTGAGGGAATCCAGCACGTCTCCAGTGACTTGTACAAACTTCTACAGATGCACCGGAGAATGTCGGGTGGCAGCACAGCTGGGTTTGGGAACAGCTCTGCCCAAGAGCGCAAGAAATCGCAGAGAGTTGTAGATGTAGCCCAGTCCATCACACAGACCACACTCCCCACCATTGTAGATGTAGCCCAGTCCATCACACAGACCACACTCCCCACCATCGACTCCATCTACACTTCACGCTGCCTCGGGAAAGCAGCCGACATCATCAAAGACTTGTCCCTGTCCTACCCCGGTCATTCCTTCTTCTCCCCGCTCCCATCTGGCAGAAGGTACAGAAGCTTGAAAGGTACAGAAGCACCACCAGACTCAGGAACAGCTCCTTCCCCTCTGTGATCAGGCTTCTGAACGGTCCTTCCATAAGCTAGGGTACTGTCCGATTCACCTCTACCCCATTGCGGACATTGGACTTACAAGGTTAATTCCCAGGATGGCGGGACTGTCATATGCTGAGAGAATGGAGCAGCTGGGCTTGTGCACTCTGGAGTTTAGAAGGATGAGAGGGTATTCCATTGAATGGCAGTGCTTGCTTGAAGGGCCGAATGGCCTACTCCTGCACCTATTGTCTATTGTCTGTGGAACTGATGCGCTACATTGCTGAGAACTATATTCTGTACTCTATATCTTCCTCTTTACTCTACCTATTGTACTGGAGTTTGGGTTGATTGTATTTATTTATTTGAGTTTGAGTTTAGTTTATTGTCACGTGTACCGAGGTACAATGAAAAGCTTTTGTTGCGTGCTAACTAGTCAGCGGAAAGACAATACATGATTACAATCGAGCCGTCCACAGTGTACAGATACATGATAAGGGAATAACATGAATAAGGTTTAGTGCAGGATAAAGTCCAGGAAAGTCCGATTAAAGTTAGTCCGAGGGTCTCCAATGAGGTAGATAGTAGTTCAGGACCGCTCTCTGGTTGTGGTAGGATGGTTCAGTTGCCTGATAACAGCCGGGAAGAAACTGTCCCTGAATCTGGAGGTGTGCGTTTTCACACTTCTGTACCTCTTGCCCGATGGGAGAGGGGAGAAGAGGGAGTGACCGGGGGTGAGACTGGTCCTTGATGATGCTGCTGGCCTTGCCGAGGCAGCGTGAGGTGTAGATGGAGTCAATGGAAGGGAGGTTGGTTTGTGTAATGGTCTGGGCTGCGTCCACAATTCTCTGCAATTTCTTGCGGGTCTTGGATGGAGCTGTTCCCCAAACCGTGCTGTGATGCATCTGATGAAATGCTGTCTCCGGCGCATCGGTTAAAGTCGGTGAGAGTTGTTTCAATAATAAATCCAACGGGCCTGTTTGTTTCGGCGACTGCCTGCAACATATCAGGGTCGCCAAAAAATGTTGAACATTTCAAAATCCAGCGGCGACAAAAAAAATGTTGCGACGCTTGAAAAAACGCCGCGCGTCGATACGTCATCGTGCCGCGTCACGCCGCGGATTTTTCGGTGACCTGACACGTCAGTCAATGATGCTGGCAGTCGCCGAAAAAAATGGCCAAGTGCGACAGGCCCTTTGGACAAGCTAATCCTCTCATGTGAACTGGCTGTGAGGTTGCTACTAGCGGTAACTTCACATCTTGAATCCAAAATGTAATTTGCAAATTAAAGAGCTGAATCCTTTAACAAGTCCCCAGAGTAATTATTCGTTGTTATGCGATTCAAATGTGTAATCAGCAAGAGGCAAAGGCAAAGATATACGTTTATGGAATCAGAGCTGCAAGGACATCTGACTGAAAGACCAGCTGCCGCCCTCCCACATCTCTCCCCCAACCCCCAATACCAGCGCGCAATAAGCCTCCACAGTTGGCTTATTGCTCTCCCCATCCGCTTCCAAGATGGTGCCCACCTCAGGTGACTATTCGCGTGCTGGCCACGCACAGAAGCACGGCCATGTTTATGAAAGAACTGCAGACGCTGGAAAAATCCACGGTAGACAAGAATGCTGGAGAAACTCAGCGGGTGCGGCAGCATCTATGGAGAGAAGGAATAGGCGACGTTTCGGGTCGAGACCCGGAAGGGTCTCGGCCCGAAACGTCACCTATTCCTTCGCTCCATAGATCTACCTCAGGTTTGCAGGTTAATTGGCCCTCTCAAAATTACCCCTAGTGTGTAGGGATCCGGAAGTGGGCAAGTTGGGCCGAAGGGCCTGTTTCCACGCCGTATCACTCTACGACTGCCACTCAACGGCTGGCGTGGACGCGGTGGGCCGAAGGGCAACTGTATCATAACGTCACAACTTCCATACTCAGCATCCTGGGTGAAGAAGGCCAGTTGAGCCAAGAGCCTTCTCGACCGTCCTGTCTGCCAGCTCCGCCAGAATGAAAAACAAACACAACCTCAACATTCACCCTATTGTGTCCCCTCCAAGTATTTAGTTTAGTTCATTATTGCCCTGTGTGCCGAGGTACAGTGAAAAGCTCGTGTTCATGTGCTACCCAGTCAAGAACAGACAATGCGTGATTACAATCAGCCGTCCACAGATACCGGATAAAACGTACAACATTTAGTACAAGATAAATATAGTTCCAAGATCTCCAATAACAAGTTCTGACTCGAAACATCACCTATTCCTTCTCTCCACAGATGCTGCCTGACCTGCTGAGTTACTCCAGCACTCTGTGAAACGTCACCTATCCGTGTTCTCCACAGATGCTGCCTGACCCGCTGAGTTACTCCAGCACTCTGTGAAACGTCACCTATCCCTGTTCTCCACAGATGCTGCCTGACCCGCTGAGTTATGGTGCAGCAGCATCTATGGAGCTAAGGAAATAGGCAACGTTTCGGGCTGAAATCCTTCTGGAAATAGGCAACGTTTCGGGCCGAAATCCTTCTGAAAATAGGCAACGTTTCGGGCCGAAACCCTTCTGGAAATAGGCAACGTTTCGGGCCGAAACCCTTCTGGAAATAGGCAACGTTTCGGGACGAAATCCTTCTGGAAATAGGCAACGTTTCGGGCTGAAATCCTTCTGGAAATAGGCAACGTTTCGGGCCGAAACCCTTCTGGAAATAGGCAACGTTTTGGGCCGAAATCCTTCTGGAAATAGGCAACGTTTCGGGCCGAAACCCTTATGGGTTTCGGCCCGAAACGTTGCCTATTTCCTTAGCTCCATAGATGCTGCCGCACCCGCTGAGTTACTCCAGCACTCTGTGAAACGTCACCTATCCATGTTCTCCACAGATGCTGCCTGACCCGCTGAGTTACTCCAGCACTCTGTGAAACGTCACCTATCCATGTTCTCCACAGATGCTGCCTGACCCGCTGAGTTACTCCAGCACTCTGTGAAACGTCACCTATCCATGTTCTCCACAGATGCTGCCTGACCCGCTGAGTTACTCCAGCACTCTGTGAAATGTCACCTATCCATGTTCTCCACAGATGCTGCCTGACCCGCTGAGTTACTCCAGCATTTTGTGTCTATCTTCTTCATCCTTGGAGTACAGGAGCCTGAGACGCGATCTTATAGAGGTGTATAAAATCATGAGGGGAATAGATCGGGTGAAAGCACAGTGTCTTCTACCCAGAGTAGGATGAATCAAGAACCAGAGGACGTTGATCTAAGGTGAGAGGGAAAGATTTAATAGGAGCCTGAGGAGCAGTTGGTGGTGGATGAATGGAACGAGCTGCCAGATATATTGATGGGGTTTAGTGGGCTATGGGCCAAATGCAGGCAGATGGGACCAACCCAACATGCCAACTTGGTTGACATGGCCAAGGTGGGCCGAAGGGCCTGCTTCCATGCTGTACACCTCCATAATAATGGCCAAATGCAGCAGATTCAGCGAATGATCAGAATTGATCTTGGACCTTCCAAATAAAGACTGAATTGAAATACTAATTGAGGCACAGAAGAACCGTTTATAGATCCCTCCTGTGGAGTTTGGAAATAAAGAGTATTATTACTGGAGCACCGACAATTTGAGCTGCATCCTGTGACGATAAATGACTCAACGAGATGTTTGTGCCAAGGGTTTTGTTGAAACACAGAGGGTGGTGGGTGCCTGGGACTCGCTGCTAGGGGTGGTGGTGGAGGCAGAGAGCGTAGTGGTGTTTAAGAGGCTTTCAGATGGGCGCATAGATATGCAGGGACATTGTGGGCCGAAGGGCCTGTTCCTGTGCTGTTCTGTGTTCTATACTTTGGCAAAAGTTCCATCTCCTGCCCCTCTCCCCTGTTGCCAAGAAGGACAAGGACAAGGACCACACACACGCATGCATACACATACGCGCACGCACACGCACACATACGCGCACGCACACGCACACACACACACACACGCAGGCACACACACGCGCACACACACACGCGCACACACACACACACACACACATGCACACACACGTGCACACACACGTGCGCGCACATGCACACACGCGCGCACACACGCGCACACGCACACACACATACACACAATCTCCAGCAGCCTTCCTTCCGAGGTACACGCCATCCTGACTGCATCACCAACCCTGATGAAGGGTCTCCACCCGAAAGGTCACCTATCCACGTTCACCACAGATGCTGCCTGACCCGCTGAGTTACTCCAGCACTCTGTGTCTATTTTTCTAAACCAGCACCTGCAGTTCCTTGTGTCCATTCTTATGGAATGAGTCACCAAACCAGGCTGTACATTTCACACCTCTTCTGTCCTTATTGACATCATTTACCACGATGTCACCAGGACTCAAGGGCCTGAGCTATTGGGAGAGGTTGAGCAGGCTGGGACTCTATTCCTTGGAGCGCAGGAGGATGACAGGTGATCTTATCCCTGCAGTTGTAAAGGGCCCTAGTGAGACCACACCTGGGGTATTGTGTGCAGTTTTGGTCCCCTAATTTGAGGAAGGACATACTTGCTATTGAGGGAGTGCAGCGTAGGTTTACAAGGTTAATTCCCGGGATGGCGGGACTGTCACATGCTGAGAGAATGGAGCGGCTGGGCTTGTACACTCTGGAGTTTAGAAGGATGAGAGGATATCTTATTGAAACATATAAGATTATTAAGGGTTTGGACACGCTAGAGGCAGGAAACACGTTCCCGATGTTGGGGGAGTCCAGACCAGGGGCCACAGTTTAAGAATAAGGAGTAAGCCATTTAGAATGGAGATGAGGAAACACTTTTTCTCACATAGAGTTGTAAGTCTGTGGAATTCTCTGCCCCAGAGGGCGGTGGAGGCCGGTTCTCTGGATGCTTTCAAGAGAGAGCTTGATAGGGCTCTTAAAGATAGCGGGGTCAGGGGATATGGGGAGAAGGCAGGAACGAGGTACTGATTGGGGATGATCAGCCATGATCACATTGAATGGTGGTGCTGGCTCGAAGGGCCAAATGGCCTACTCCTGCACGTATTGTCTATTGTCTTACAGAGGTGTTTAAGATCATGAGAGGAATAGATCTGGTGAATGGGTCCCAGCCTCAACTACCTCCTCTGGCAGCTCGTTCCATACACCCACCACCCACCACCCTTTGTGTGATCAACCCCTGATCTATCAAATATATATTTCGGTTTCCTGTTCTTTAAATAAAAGTTGCCCTGCAAATATCCCTCTGTAAATGAACAATATAGAAAGCCAATGCTGCCTGATCCACTGAGTATTTCCAGCATTTTCTGTTTTCATTTCAGATTTACAAAATCCGCTGTAACCTTCTCCCTCGATTGATTGAACGATACAGCACGGAAACAGGCCCTTCGGCCCATCGAGTCCGTGCCGACCAGCGATCCCCGCACATTAACACTACCCCACACACACTAGGGACAATTGACAAATTTAACCTGTATGGGAGTGTGGGAGGAAACTGGAGATCCCGGAGAAAACCCACGCAGGTCACGGGGAGAAGGTACAAACTCCGTACAGACAGCGCCCGGAGTCAGGATGGAACCCGGGTCTCTGGCGCCGTGAGGCAGCAACTCTACCCGCTGCGCCACCGTGCCGCCCCTTGCAGCAATTCTCAGTCGCTCTCAGCGTGATTTGTGATGCTTTGAGGCAGCTGCGGAGACCTCTAATGCAGCTACTGAGCCGGAAAGGCAAAGTGAATGATGAGATTCACATCGCATTTAATGCCGGCATCATGATCATCGACTGGGTGGATTTAATAATAGACCAAAATCTCCCCACATTCAGCAGAGCAGGCTGTACTGGGTAAATGATGCAGATGTACTTTGATAAACGGCTGGGGGTAGGAAAGGGGGGGAGGAGGGAACGGGTTGGAGAGGGGGGGGGGGAGAGGGAGGGGTGGGGGAGGGGGAAAACGGGGTGGAGAGGCGTGGATGGTAGGAAGGGGGGGGGGGGGAGTGGTACAAGACAGGGAGCAAAGAAACCATTAATATTGAAGTGATTTTACTCCAGGAAACACAATGCTGCCTGACTCATATAGCAATGACTGACTTCCCTGTCTTCATAAAGTGAAGGCTGAACAGGCCGTAATAAAACGGATTTACAACCTTACAATCTGTATAAAAGGAAAGAGAAATAAATGCTCAGGAGGTTTACACAGAGCGGCAGCATTGAAGATGTGACATTGAGGAATGAATTAGCGGTGTGAGCTGGTGCTCAGGGGCACGAGAGTCTGACTGGACTACAGCTGCTGAATATCTCCACCATGTTTCTGACCAGTGCATTGCTGCAAACAAGGCCGGCACAATGGTGCAGCGGGTAGAGTTGCTGCCTCACAGCGCCAGAGACAAGGGTTCAATCCCGACTACAGGTGCTGTCTGTACGGAGTTTGTATGTTCTCCCCGTGACCTGCGTGGGTTTTCTCCGGGTTATCCGGTTTCCTCCCACACTCCAAAGACGTGCAGGATTGTAGGTTAGATGCGTCGGAAGGAACTGCAGATGCTAGTTTAAACCGAAGATAGACACAAAAAGCTGGAGTAACTCAGCGGGACAGACTTGCACAACACTAACCTCAGCGACTGTGAGCTTCTGTGGAATGACTCCAGGAATGAGTGGGTTAACCTATGATGAGCGTTTGACGGCACTGGGCCTGTACTCGCTGGGGTTTAGAAGGATGAGGGGGCACCTCATTGAAACTTACAGAATAGTGAAAGGCCTGGATAGAGTGGATGTGGAGAGGATGTTTCCACTAGTGGGAGAGTCTAGGACCAGAGGACACAGCCTCAGAATTAAAGGACGCTCTATTACAAAGGGGGTGAGGAGGAATTTCTTTAGTCAGAGGGTGGTGAATCTGTGGAACTCTTTGCCACAGAGGTCTGTGGAGGCCAAGTCAGTGGATATTTTAAAGGCAGAGATTGACAAATTCTTGATTAGAATGGGTGTCAAGGGACATTCGGCCCTTCGAGCCTGCATCGCCATTCAATATGATCATGGCTGATCATCCACAATCAGTATCCCATTCCTGCTTTCTCCCCATATCTCTTGATTCCGTTAGCCCTAAGAACTAAATCGAACTCGCTCTTGAAAACATCCAGTGAATTGGCCTCCACTGCCTCCTGTGACAGAGAATTCCACATAGAACATAGAAGAGTACAGCACAGGAACAGGCCCTTCGGCCCACAATGCCCTTGCTGACCTTGATGCCAAGACTATCTCTCATCTGCCTGTATGTGATCCGTGTTCCACCACTCCCTGCATATCCACATGCCTATGCAAAAGCCTCTTAAACACCACTATCGCATATGCCTCCACCACCACCACCCCTGGCAACGTTCCAGGCACCCACCACCCTCTGTGTAAAAAACACTTGCCCCGCACATCTCCTTTAAACTGTACCCCTCTCACCTTAAAATTATACCGTCTAATATTTGATATTTCCACCCTGGGATGTAGGTTCTGACTGTCTACCCTATCTACGCCTCTCAGAATGTTATATACATCTATCCAAACAATCCAATCCAAACCACCCCCTGTAGCTAACACCTGCTAATCCAGGCAGTGTCTGTCCGGGACTGTCATATGCTGAGAGAATGGAGCAGCTGGGCTTGTACACTCTGGAGTTTAGAAGGATGAGAGGGTTTCTTATTGAAACATATGAGATTGTTAAGGGTTTGGACACGCTAGAGGCAGGAAACATGTTCCCGATGTTGGGGGAGCCCAGAACCAGGGGCCATAGTTTAAGAATAAGGAGTAAGCCATTTAGAACGGAGACGAGGAAACACTTTTACACACAAAGAGTTGCGAATCTGCGGAATTCTCTGCCTCAGAGGGCGGTGGAGGCCGGTTCTCTGGATACTTTCAAGAGAGAGCTAGATAGGGCTCTTAAAGATAGCAGAATCAGGGGATATGGGGAGAAGGCAGGAACGGGGTACTGATTGGGGATGATCAGCCATGCTAACATTGAATGGCAGTGCTGGCTGGAAGGGCCGAATGGCCTACTCCTGCACCTATTGTCAATTGTGTTCTAAGAAAGAACTGCAGATGCTGGTTAAATTGAACGTAGACAAAGAATGCGGGAGTAACTCAGCGGGTGAGGCAGCATCTATGGAGAGAAGGAATTGGCGACGTTTCGTCACCCATTTCTTCTCTCCACAGATGCTGCCTGACCCGCTGAGTTACTCCAGCACTCTGTGTCTATCTTTGGTGTAAACCAGCATCTGCAGTTCTTTGTTTTTAGCGTTCTGGTCAACCTCCTCTGCACCGTCACTAAAGCCTCCATCCACATCCTTCCTGTAATGGGTGATCAGAAACGCACGCAATACTCCAAATACAGGCTGACCAACGCACTACAGAGCTGCGCTGTGAAGTGCCGACTCCTACACTCAAACCACCATGGGCGTCACGGTGGCGCAGCGGGTAGAGCTGCTGTCTCACAGCGCTAGAGACCCGGGTTCCATCCCGACCACGGGTGCTGTCTGTACGGAGTTTGCACGTTCTCCCCGTGACCTGCGTGGGTTTTCTCCAGGTGCTCCGGTTTCCTCCCACACTCCAAAGACGTGCAGGTTTGCAGGTTAATTGGCTTGGTGTAAATGTAAAATTGTCCCTAGTGTGTGTGGGATAGTGTTGGGGGTGCGGGGATCGCTGGTCGGTACGGACTCGGTGGGCCGAAGGGCCTGTTTCCGCGCTGTATCTCTAAACTAAACTAGAGAGCTGGATCGCATTTATACTCAAACATCCCGACTCATAATACTGAATCTCTCTCTCTCTTCTCCCTCCAGTAATTTCCCCGTGACCTTGACAAAGCCCTTCACACCTCTTCACCGGTCGACACAGAGGCAACACGAACTGGTCACATGCATCTTTCTCCCGTCACCCCTGTTGGGATCGATTTACCGACACCTCGTATCTAACACTTGTGCCAACGCACAATAATTCAACGGCCATTTCAAGCAAGTCTCTCGAGAAAGGAGGCTGAGATTTCCAACAGTCCCCGCCCGGCCTGTCATCATCCCCTTCAAAGCAAGATTTATCTCAAAGCGAACACTGAAATGTCTAAAATAGGCCAGTGTTGCAGAAAGTTGCATTAGCATGGTGACAATCTGCTGCAATAAGCAGGCACAGAGTGCTGGAGTAACTCAGTGGGTCAGGCAGCATCTATGGAGAACATGGATAGGTGACGTTTCACAGGGTGCTGGAGTTACTCAGCGGGTCAGGCAGCATCTGTGGAGAACATGGATAGGTGACGTTTCACAGAGTGCTGGAGTAACTCAGCGGGTCAGGCAGCATCTATGGAGCGAAGGAAATAGGCAACGGTTCGGCCCGAAACGTTGCCTATTTCCAGAAGGATTTCGGCCCGAAACGTTGCCTATTTCCAGAAGGATTTCGGCCCGAAACGTTGCCTATTTCCTTAGCTCCGTGGGTCAGGCAGCATCTGTGGAGAACATGGATAGGTGACGTTTCACAGAGTGCTGGAGTAACTCAGCGGGACAGGCAGCATCTGTGGAGAACATGGATAGGTGACGTTTCACAGAGTGCTGGAGTAACTCAGCGGGTCAGGCAGCATCTGTGGAGAACATGGATAGGTGACGTTTCACAGAGTGCTGGAGTAACTCAGCGGGTCAGGCAGCATCTGTGGGGAAAAAGGACTGGGTAACTGAAAGCACTATCTCAAATGTTTAAGAAACATTTAGACAGGTACATGGATTTGGTTTGGAGGGATATGGGCCAAATGCAGGCAGGTGGGACTAGTATAGATGGGACATGTTGGGCATTGTGGGAAGGTTGGGCTGAATGGCCTGTTTCCACGCTGTATCACTCCATAACCAAAGCAGACCCTGGTCTTGACCCGAAACACCACCCATCCTTTCTCTCCAGAGATGCTGCCTGACCTGCTGGGTTACTCCAGCACTCTGTGTCTTTATTTGGTATAAACCAGCATCTGCAGTTCTTTGTTATTGCAGGGATGGAAAGCCGGCACGATTTAGCTTTGCCTCTTCCAATAGAGGGGTCCACTATTTTAGTTTAGTTTAGAGATACAGTGCAGAAACAGACCCTTCGGCCCACTGAGTCTGCACCGACCAGTGATCCCCGCACACTAACATTATCCTACACACACTAGGGACAATTTACACATACACAAAGCCAATTAACCTACAAACCTGCACGTCTTTGGACTGTGGAAGGAAACCGGAGCACCCGGAGAAAACCCACGGGGAGAACGTACAAACTCCGTACAGACAGCGCCCGTAGTCAGGATGGAACCCGGGTCCCTGGCGCTGTGAGGCAGCAACTCTACCCGCTGCACCACCGTGCCGCCCCATAATTGGACTTTCCTGCATTTAACGTTATTCCCTTCATCCTGTATCTGTACACTGGGGACGGCTCGATTCTTTGTCTTTCTGCTGACTGGTTAGCAGCAACAGAAGCTTTTCACTCTACCTCGCTACACGTGACAATAAACTAAACTACATCATTGGAGCTTGGTGCAGCCAACGCCAAGGCTCTGTGGGGGAGGACCACAGTCTAGGGTCCTTCTGCTGCTGGACATTGGGGGCCAGAGGCCGGAGGGGTCACCCCTCACACAAGGGGCGGGAGAGAGCACCCCAGGCGAGGATGCTGTGTGTAACGAGAGGTCTACAGGGGGATAACACAAGAGAGGGTGCTGGGTGCATGGAACCAGCTGCCATAGGAGGTTGTGGAGGGAGGGACTATAACAGCATTTAATAGTAAGGATAGGACAGGTTTAGAGGGATATGGGCCAAACGTGGGCAGGTGGGACTAGTGTAGCTGGGGCATGTTGGTCGGCATGGGCAAGTTGGGCCGAAGGGCCTGTTTCTCTGCTGTCTGTCAAGCAATATTGAACATGTGGACACACTGACTATAGAGGAACGGAGGGATATGGATCAAATGCAGGCAGATGAGATCAGTTGATTTTGGCATCGTGGTTCAGCACAGGTGTTGTGGGCCGAAGGGCCTGATCCTGGTGTGTAGAGTTAGCTCCTCTCTTTACACACGTCATCCTAGTCACTCATGTGGGGTGAAGTAAGGAGCGTTCACGTCGATCGCGGCCCAGTTTCCACCAATGTTTCCACCACCTCCCACAAGGAGTGACAAGACAGACACCATTGTACAGATGTCGAGACGTGGGTTCATCTCTGGCTGAACAACTTCTAATCTCTGTGTGTGGACTCAACAAGAAGAATCCGCCATTCATGTGACCCCCTGGGGTGCTCTCATGTCCCTTGTGTGAGGGGGCATCTCCACCACACACTGCCCCCAATGTCCAGCTACAGAAGCACCCTAGTCTGTGGTTCTCCCTCCCCCACCGAGCCTTGGCGTTGGCTGCACCGAGCTTCAGTGCTTCAGTTTAGTTTATTGTCATGTGTACGGTGAAAAGCTTCTGTTGCGTGCTAACCGGTTTGAGATTCCCACCAGAACTCCTTGGAGACGGAGAGTCTAGTTTCAATGAGGTCCCTATCTTCAATGAGGCCACTGACTTGGCCTCCACAGCCCTCTGTGGCAATGAGTTCCACACATTCACCACCCTCTGACTAAAGAAGTTCCTCCTCACCTCCTTTCTCAAAGAACGCCCTTTAATTCTGAGGCTGTGACCTCTAGTCCTGGACTCTCCCACCAGTGGAAACATCCTCTCCACATCCACTCTATCCAGGCCTTTCACTATTCGCTAAGTTTCAATGAGGTCCCCCCTCGACCTTCTAAACTCCAGCGAGTACAGGCCCAGTGCCGACAAACGCTCATCATATGTTAACCCACTCATTGCTGGGATCGTTCTTGTAAACCTCCTCTGGACCCTCTACAGAGCCAGCACATCCTTCCTCAGATATGGGGCCCAAAACTGCTGACAATATTCCAACTGCGGCCCATGTTCTCTGCTTTATACTCAATGTAAATACAAGACCCCCGCCCATTATAATCACTGTTCACCTGTTGTAATTGAGGCCCCTATCTTAATCAGAGCAACTTTATTAAATATTACATCAGAATTGGGAATTAAAAACCCCGCCTGTAAGTAAAAGCCCTTCAATGAATACATCTTTATTGAGCTTCACTGTATCAACCACCAAAAACATTGTTTTTTTAACCCTTGCCGTTACCTAACAAAACCAGATTGACATCAGACACAAGGAACTGCAGGTGCTGGAATCTTGAACAAGACACAAAGTGCTGGAGGAACTCAGCGGGTCAGGCAGCATCTATGGAGTGGGATGGAGGGGCGATGTCTGCAATTTGCAAGTCGAATCGGCGGTAAAGGAAGCAAACTCAAAGCTAGCATTTATTACACGAGGGCTTGTGTACAAAACAGTGATGCAACGTGGAGGCTCGATAAGACGCTCGTAAAAAGGCCGCCTTTGGAATATTGTGAGCAATTTTGGGCAACATGTTTGAGGAAGGATGTGCTGGCTCTGGGGAGGGTCCAGAGGAGGTTTACAAGAATGATCCCAGCAATGAGAGGGTTAACATATGATGAGCGTTTGTCGGCACTGGGCCTGTACTCGCTGAGGTTTAGAAGAATGAGGGGGGACCTCATTGAAACGTGCAGAATAGTGAAAGGCCTGGATAGAGTGGATGTGGAGAGGATGTTTCCACTAGTGGGAGAGTCTAGGACCAGGGGTCACAGCCTCAGAATTAAAGGACGTTCTTTTAGGAAGGAGATGAGGAGGGATTTCTTTAGTCAGAGGGTGGTGAATCTGTGGAATTCCCATTGCCACAGACGGCTGTGGAGGCCAAGTCAGTGGATATTTTTAAGGAAGAGATTGATAGATTCGTGATTAGTACGGGTGTCAGGGGTTGTGGGGAGAAGGCAGGGGAATGGGGTTTGGAGGGAGAGATAGATCAGCCACGATTGAATGGCGGAGTAGACTTGATGGGCCGAATGGCCTAATTCTGCTCCTATCCCTTGTGACCATTCTTCGCCTGTCCATTCCCTCCACAGATGCTGCCTGACCCACTGAGTTCCTCCAGCACTTTGTGATTTGCTGAAGACTAGTTTGGCAGGTGAACTGTCAAAGCAGCCCAGTGATCGACAAGGAGAATTTGTTTAAGAAGGAACTGCAGATGCTGGAAAATCGAAGGTAGACAAAAGTGCTGGAGAAACTCAGCGGGTGCAGCAGCATCTATGGAGCGAAGGAAATAGGTAACGTTTCGGGCCGAAACCCTTTGGGTTTCGACCCGAAACGTTGCCTATTTCCTTTGGGTTTCGGCCCGAAACGTTGCCTATTTCCTTTGGGTTTCGGCCCGAAACGTTGCCTATTTCGTTTGGGTTTTGGCCCGAAACGTTGCCTATTTCCTTTGGGTTTCGGCCCGAAACGTTGCCTATTTCCTTTGGGTTTCGGCCCGAAACGTTGCCTATTTCCTTTGGGTTTCGGCCCGAAACGTTGCCTATTTCCTTTGGGTTTTGGCCCGAAACGTTGCCTATTTCCTTTGGGTTTCGGCCCGAAATGTTGCCCATTTCCTTCGCTCCATAGATGCTGCTGCACCCGCTGAGTTTACTAGCACTTTTGTCTACCAATAGACACGGAGAACGTTGGTGTAAGTCCCGGCATGTTACAGGTAGAAGTCACATTGCCTGTCAAACCTCAGCACAACACAAAATCACATCTGCGAGCAGCAAAACCACAAACGAGAAATGTGTTGAAGCATTCATCGCTAGCCTGAGCGTTTACGGTTAAACATTCGCCATTTCCATTCACGTTGATAAGTGCCAGGAGCAGAATGAGGCCATTCAGTCCACGCGGTCCTCCCTTCAATCACGGCTGATCTATCTCTCCCTCCTAACCCCATCCTCCTGCCTTCTCCCCATAACCCCTGACACCCGCACTAATCAAGAACCTTAAAAATATCCACTGACTTGGCCTCCACAGCCGTCTGTGGCAAATTATTCCACAGATTCACCACCCTCTGGCTAAAGAAATTCCTCCTCATCTCCTTTGTAAAAGAACGTCCTTTAATTCTAAGGCTGTGCCCTCTAGTCCTAGACTCTCCCACGAGTGGAAACATCCTCTCCACATCCACTCTATCCGGGCCTTTCACTATTCGCTGTTATCAGTGATTAAATAATTGTCACCCACCACCCGATGTCCAAACAGGCCACCCTCCAGGTTCCGTTCAATCTTTCCCATATAAACCTTCACCCGACCTTCTCTGGGCCTAGATTCCCCTACTCTGGGCAAGAGACTCTGTGCATCTACCCGATCTATTCCTCTCATGATTTTGTACACCTCTATAAGATCTCCCCTCATCCTCTTGTGCTCCAAGGAATAGAGACCCAGCCTATTCAACCTCTCCCTGTAACTCACACCCTCTAGTCCTGGCAACATCCTCGTAAATCTTTTCTGAACCCTTTCAAGCTTGACAATATATTTCCTATAACATGGTGCCCAGAACTGAACACAATATTCTAAATGTGGTCTCACCAACGTCTTATACAACTGCAACATGACCTCCCAACTTCTATACTCAATACTCTGACTGATGAAGGCCAAAGTGCCAAAAGCCTTTTTGACCACCTTATCTACCTGCGATTCAACCTTCAAGGAACCATGCACCTGTACTCCTAGATCCCTCTGCTCTACAACACCACCCAGAGGCCTACCATTTATTGTGTAGGTCACACCCTTGTTCAACGTCCCAAAATACAACACCTCACACTTCTCTGTATTAAATTCCATCAACCATTCCTCCGCCCACCTGGCCAATCGATCCAGATCCTGCTGCAATCTTTCACAACCATCTTCACTATCTGCAAAACCACTCACTTTTGGATCATCAGCAAACTTGCTAATCTTGCCCTGTATGTTCTCATCCAAATTATTGATGTAGATGACACACAGTAACGGGCCCAACCCCTGAGGCACACCACTGGTCACAGGCCTCCAGTCTGAGAAGCAACCTTCCACCATCACCCTCTGCTTCCTTCCATGGAGCCAATTTGTTATCCTTTCAGATATCTCTCCTTGGATCCCATGCGATCTAACCTTCCAGAGCAGCCTACCATGCAGAATCTTGTCAAACGCCCGACTGAAGTCCATGTACACAACATCTACAGCTCTGCCCTCAACGACCTTTTTGGTCACGTCTTAAAAAAAAATCAATCAATCAAATTTGTGAGACACAACCTCCCACGTACAGAACCATGCTGACTATCCCTAATCAGCCCTTGCCCATCCAAATGCCTGTATATCCTCTCCCTCAGAAGGTGATGGATCATGATGTTTCAGGTCAGGACCCTTCTTCAGGATGTTTGTAACTTCAAGGATGGACACAAAATGCTGGAGTAACATAGAAACATAGACAATAGGTGCAGGAGTAGGCCATTCGGCCCTTCGAGCCTGCACCGCCATTCAATATGATCATGGCTGATCATCCAACTCAGTATCCTGTACCTGCCTTCTCTCCATACCCCCTGATCCCTTTAGCCACAAGGGCCACATCTAACTCCCTCTTAAATATAGCCAATGAACTGGCCTCAACTACCTTCTGTGGCAGAGAGTTCCAGAGATTCACCACTCTCTGTGTGAAAAATGTTTTTCTCATCTCGGTCCTAAAGGATTTCCCCTTTATTCTTAAACTGTGACCCCTTGTCCTGGACTTCCCCAACATCGGGAACAATCTTCCTGCATCTAGCCTGTCCAACCCCTTAAGAATTTTGTAAGTTTCTATAAGATCCCCCCTCAATCTTCTAAATTCTAGCGAGTACAAGCCGAGTCTATCCAGTCTTTCTTCATTTGAAAGTCCTGACATCCCAGGAATCAGTCTGGTGAACCTTCTCTGTACTCCCTCTATGGTAACTCAGCGGGACAGGCAGCATCTCTGGAGAGTGATGTTTCTGGGCAAGACCCTTGATGTCAGGGGAGAGGGAGATACATAGATAAGGAAGTGCAAGGTGTGAAAACAGGTCAAAGGAGTTATCCTTTGTTATCTAAAACTGGAGCATTGAATGGTCCATGATGTGTGGCGATGAGTTGGAGCTGATGGATTGGGGAGGGGGGCGTGTGAAAGAGTAGCGAGTCTGTACAGAGGGTCAGATACATTCCCCTCACACTCAGTCTGTGTCCCTGCAACGTGTTGGTTCAACAAGATGAGGCTGGGTTTGGAAGCAAGATGTAGTCACCGACCGGCATTCATTACCCCCCCCCCCCCCCCCCCAACTCCCCTCCTCCCCCCCCCCCCAGAGAATGCAGAGGAAGATCCAAATCGCACATCGTGAACATACTGTGGTTGGGGGGAGAGAGAGGGGGAGAAGGGGGAGGGGGAGGGGGGA